>NC_089783.1:17404281-17429281 GCF_040412425.1 Macrobrachium rosenbergii | reverse complement strand
TATGTACCTCTCTAATGCTTTATAAGGCATGTGACTGCAACGAACATCAAACTGAGATTTCCTGGTGCTGATGATGCAGATTCCTCTCCAAGAAAGAGGATTTTGTTCAGGCCCAAGACATACACAATTCTGGAAAATGACGTATCCAGATAACAATCTTGCAATACAGAAACTCTCACTCATCATTACTTAATCACAAGGGAGTGATTCTTATGCCAAGAATAATACTTTAAACACCATGGAGGAAAAGTTATGTGACTTCACCAGACAACAGTAATTGTACTTAATAGAAGTCTTCATAAATTGGATATGTTTTACTAGGATTTCTCAGTCAGTGACTGTTTCGAAAGAAAATTTAAACAAGGAAAAATGAGAGTTTAAGTCGAAGGAGAAGAGAACTTGGGATAAACTGTCAAATCAGACTTACCACCGGTTTAGCTAATGCAGTGATCAGTTGCATAAGATTCCTTGGTCCTTCTGGAATAACAATTTTCTCCCTCGTATTGACAAAGGAGGAGAGACAAAGGATGCTTGGAGGACAGCAAGGAACATGCCCATATTCCATGGCAGCTGAGTTGAGAGTCTACTCATGCTGGGGCAGCTTCTCGCTGTTTTCTTCAAAACTCCATCTGCCATGGAATAACATGAAATGACAACAGACTCGCACAGTTCACAGGATAGAGAAAAGTGGGTTTTAAGAACAGCATAACTAAGTTATGGCCTAGCAAAACTATATCCCCTCTATGACTCTCTAAGCTAAAAGTCTCGCCCATTGGGTGGGAGTGTGCATATTTTGAAAACAGCCCCTTGACTCCTGCTAAACTTATTTGTATGTGAGCAGCCTACATTTTCTGCTCTATTACTTAAATAAAGGTAAATTTTATTATTTGATTAAGAAGCAAGGAAGGGAGGTCGAACAGTAAACATTTAAAATATAATATATATACATGTGTGTATGTGTATATATATATATATATATATATATATATATATATATATATATATATATATATATATATATGTATATATATATAGTCACGATGTGTACCAAGTACCTGGTTATTACACAACTAATCACAGTATTCAAAAATTTACTTCACTTCAGTCAGATACCTGAACTCTCATAACAATAAAAATTACGACTCAATACTCTAAAGGTAACAGTGATCCCTTCAAAACCTCATTAATCACTTGAAAAATCAAACTAAGTTTATCAAAACAAGTGTGAGGTATCAACAATTAAACAAGAAATATATTAGAGTAAAAGGGCATCACTCCATCAAACAACTTTAACTGTTCCCCTGGTCTTAATTCACTTCAGCAAAACTAAAAGAACAAAACATGTTTATCACTTTGCCTTATGCACACAATCAATCCTATTCACTGGTGGTCCATAAATAAAACACTGTTTTTAAATATTTTGAATACAAAAACTTATTTTTACATTCAAAATTCATAATTAGAATTGACAATTTCAAAAAATTTCCTATTCTTGAAAACAACACAAAATTTAATTAATTCTTGAGTTAAATTATTAAACAAAACTAAATCACAAAAACTTTAATTTATCAAGAAATTAAATTAATCAAGCAAAATTTAAACCGTCAAGAATTACTCAAGATTTGAAAAGAAGATGTTAGTAAATGAAAATTAAATCAATTACGCAATGTTAAATTATCAACAAATATTTAAAATGCTAAGTAAATCAACATTAAATCACCAATATATAAAATGAGAAAAATTAAGAGATTGCAAACACAAGAACACACTAAAATACACAAAAGATTTACCAATAATAATTTCACTAAGACAAAAATTCTTTCAGTATACCTTATTATACCATGGTAATAATAAGTAAAATTCACTTTACCTTCCACAAGCTTGTGAAAACTTTCGCAAAATCATCTGAAATGCAGCTGCTTGAGATTCACAAAACACTTTTTTGTTAGGTGTTGTTACACACTTTTCCTACATTCAGATCTCAAAAGCTAAGATTAACACCATGACCGCTCAAATATTTTACGTTAATAATTTTTTCTCTTTTGAAGAAAGAGAGAGAGAGAGAGAGACAACCACACAAATGGTCTCTCAAATCAGAATGAGCAAATTTCTGGATTCCAGTTAGAAATGAAATAATCAGATGACATCGCCTCTTGAGCAAAACGTTTTGGGGCCAAAACTAACGCATCAGAACAATATGTGATGAGAGCACCGCAACCTTTCAAAACATGACATAATCGATCAAGACATGTGCATTTACTCTCAAAATGGCATACATGACTCAAGCAGAAAATTGTATGGGACGAAGCTCTTAACGAAGTCTCAACACGATCAAAACAGACGGCAGCTGGCTAGTCACAAATGGCAAGCTTTCAAAACACAACGGATAACCAAAGTTAATTTTCAGAACAATACATGGAACATTGCGAGATCATTCATCTTTTTCTTGTATGATACAAAACCTTACACGACTCGAATGCCATTCCTTCGCTTGTTAACAGGTTATCTTTCAAGATGACAAGCAGAAGCAAAACACAATGTACGAAATCACAGGTACAGAACACATGTTGCTGGGTGACAAAATGTGCGATCACATACTACGTTATTATTAAAATGTATTGCTAATTCTAAATTATACTATTAAGTCATCTAAATCACCAACTCTTTTGATATCTGACACTACACTATATACAATATTTCAACTTAGATAATAGGGAAGGTTTCAAAACTTTACCCCTTTCCCCTTCCCCTCCCCCATCCTTTGCAACTTAAGTGGTAAATAAACTCTACAGGTTTATCATACCTCATTACATGTACTCGATACCACAGAAATATGTTATTGAAAATGATTTGCTTTCATGTGATTAAAAATTCTGTATCAAGTTTTGTATTTAGGATTAGTGGGGGGTGTATTTAGGTGTAGTGGGTGTGTGTTTAGGTTTAATGGGGTTTGTGTTTAGGTTTAGTGGGGGTGTGTTTAGGTTTAGTGGGTGTGTGCATTTAGGTTTAATGGGGATGTGTTTAGGTTTAGCAGGGGGTGTGTTTAGGTTTAGCAGGGGGTGTGATAGGTTTAGTGGGAGTGTGCTTATGTTTAGTGGGGGTGTTTCAGTTAAGTGGGATGGTGTATTTAGGTTTAGTGGGGGGTAAATGGGACAATCACCACAGTAATTTCTAGAAAAAACTGACAGTCATCACAGTAATACTAGATAAAAGGGACAGTCACCACAGTAATACCATAACAAAGGGACAGTCACCACAGTAATACCTGGGGAACAATCACCACAGTAATGTCTGGATAAAATAGACTTGCACCACAGTAATATCTGGATAAAATGGACAGTCATCACAGTAATACCTGGATAAAAGAGACAGTCAGCACAGTAATACTTAGATAAAAGAGACAGCCACCACAGTAATACCTGGATAAATGAGACAGTCACCACAGCAACATCTGGATAAAATGGACAGTCACCACAGTCATACCTGGATAAAAGGGACATTCACCACAGTAATACCTGGATAAAAGGGACAGACAGCATAGTAATGCCTGGATAAATGGGACAGTCACCACAGCAATACCTGGATAAATGGGAGTCACCACAGTAATAACTGGATAAATGGGACAGCCACTACAGTAATACCTGGAGAAAAAGGACAGTCAGTACAATAATACCTGGATAAATGGGACAGTCACCACAGTAATACCTGGATAAATGGGACAGTCACCACAGTAATACCCGGCTAAATGGGACAGTCACTGCGGTAATATCTGGATAAAAGGGACAGTCACTGCAGTAATACCTGGATAAGTGGGACAGTCAGCACAGTAATATTTTGATAAAAGGGACAGTCAGCACAGTAATTCCTGGATAAATGGGACAGCCAGCACAAGGAGGTGCAAGAAAAATTTTCTAAGTCTTTCAGAGTTTTCCCAAGCAGTGCCGGGTTGGTCAGCTAGTGTGTGTGTGTGTGTGTGTGTGTGTGTGTGTGTGTGTGTGTGTGTGTGTGTGTGCATGTGTGTGTTTGCATATAACATATATATATATATATATATATATATATATATATATATATATATATATATATATATATATATATATATATATATATATATATATATAGTATGTATGTGTGTATATATATATATATATATATATATATATATATATATATATATATATATATATATATATATATATATATATATATATATATATATATATATATATATATATATATATATATATATATATATATATAATGTGTGTATATATAGGAGAGATGAAGGTAATTTTTTTCCTGATCTACCTTACGTCTTATAAGACACAATACATAGTGTCTCCTTTGCAATACATTTGGACACTCATTTCCAAAATTAGTCGAATCAGTTTTATTGGAACAAGGTATCTTCACTTGTTTTTCTCCATTTTTCTCTTGTTGCAGCAATAATCTTAGAAACTAACGAACTAAGTAAAGTCAACAAGAGCTGTTTGTGGCTTTTTCAGGCCGGGAAAAGAGGATAAACTTTGTGAATGATAGGATGAGGAAGTGATATGTATTGCAGGGTACAAGGGAAGATCGTGTACTGGAATACAGGAGAATGCACAAGTTGTTCAAGCAAACGGTGAGCGAAAAAAAAATATGTAATTAAAGGCGGGTGAAGGGGAGGTGAGCGAGGATATTAGCGCAAACATAGGAACTAATTTTCCACTGGGAAGTAAACCCAGAGTGAAACATGAATGACCAAATGGATCTTACAATCAATCTGAAATTGGGAAGATACTGTAAGAAGTGAAAACAGTCCTCGACCGAAAGAGTGATTTTATTATGGATTTATTAGATATGGAAGATAAACAAGAGGCAGAGCTGGATGATGCAAGAGTGGAAATGTTTAAGGAAGTTGCTGCTGAGGACAACATAAGGAGGGCAGTACGGAAACTGAGGAATGGGGTGGAATCACAAATGAGACAATGCAGTACAGTGGTGAACCTGTGATTGAACGGCTAACCAGGTTCTTTAAATTATGTCTGGATGAGATAAAAGCTCCAAAGGAACACGCGAGAGTTACTTTTCTTTTTACATAATGGGAAAGGTGGCAGAGGTAAATATAAGAATATACGACATAACATTGCTTGGTATACTATAGAAGATCATGTTAGAATTTTGATTGAGGAAGTAAGACAAACGACGGGAGAACTAATAGAGGGAAAACATTGTGAAATTGGACAAAGAAGATGCGAGGATCAAGTGTTTGTTATGAAATAGTTACGCAAGCGCTTTGAAATTATATGAAAAAGCTGCATGTGGCTTACATGGACCTACAGTAGTTAAAGCTCACGGCAGAACTGATAAAAAAAGCAATGTGAAAAATGTGAAGGATGTTTAGTGTAGAAAGAAAGGTGCTGTGAGCCATTAAAAAGTTTTGCTGTTTTTTTAAAGATAGAACTTCAGCATGTGTTAGAATTTGTAGGTAGAAGAATGGTTGGTGATGTGTAAAAATGGGCTAAGATAAGGTTGTTTTATGTATCCGTGACTGCTTATTACATACAGAGATGGAGATATTTTAGAACGGAAAGTAGATGTAGGTGTAAAGTTATACGATGGGAGTCGAAAAGCTAATATTTGCAGTTGCTTTACCACTGCTTGAGAGAAACTGAAGAGTACCTATGAGGGTAAATGAAAATCGGGAAGAAGGAACAATGAACGTTGCTATAAAAGCATAGGAATGGAGGCAGTACATTCATATAGGCCATTGGGAGTAACGTATCAGAAGACTTTAGGAAATGAGATGAGGTGAGGCATGGAAGAGTTGAAGAAAGGTTTGATGACTGCCAAAGACTGGAAGGAAGCTTGAAGTATTAATGGAAACAAACGCTGGAATGTATAAAATAATTTTTAACCTACCTAACACCTAGATATGAAGAGAGGGTGCTGAATGGATATGAAAGCCAAGAGGTGGAAGACGTAGAGGTAGATAATTTAAAATTTATATGTGGCATATATATTTGAATGTGGGAGAAATGTAGACACTTTTAAGAGGTAAAAATGTATTGTAGGCGGAATGATGCTTCGGAATGTTTCAAGACGGCTGTTCCTGTATAAAGAATTGAGAGTGATAATCAGGGCTAGACTATCTAATTTCAAAGTGTGTCTACAAGATACGAGTGAAAATCTCATTGTGTTTAGGATGGTTTAATTCGCTGCTGGGAGCCCTTTGTAAAGAAGCGTATACATACATGCATACATTATATATATATATATATATATATATATATATATATATATATATATATATATATATTATCTATTATGTATATATATGTGTGTGTATCAGCAGTACTTTCCTCGTACAATGTTTCGTGTTTAAGATAATTTTCTCTGCTTATAAGGTTTCATCTAACTTTGGGTAATAAAAACATGCGTTTCCAGGAAGGTAGATGTGTTGGTATTTTCCCGGCCATAAGAAGACGCTGGATTCCCCCTTCCCGTCTCGCCTTTAAAAATGGAAACAATGAAACTCCATATCTTCTTCCTTTAGGATTCCGGCATATAAACCTTTTGAGCTTACCCTCGCTATTCCATTGCCCCTAGATGAATGATAATCTGGCGCATTCTCAGCATCAACCGTCTTTTTCACCCTTCTTCACCATACATCCATTTCCCCTTCATATCTCTCCTAAGAAGAATCTCATCACTCGACGTATTCCGCCGAGACCTTTCGTTTTCAAAAGATTCCAGACTTCCCAGTAAAATATTCACTTCCTGCGCCGTAGCTCTGGCCTCCTTTTAACATTTTTTCCATTTTCATTTTTTATTTGTTTGATTGTTGTTCTACTGCAGCTTGTGGCTATTGTACTTGTTAATGTTGTTTCTGTTGTCCTAATGGTATAACAACAGTTAAAGGAAGTAGTAGTGATCCTGCCGCTTGCTTTGCAACAGCAGTAAAAGCAGCATTCTGTGATTTTGATTTTACTGCGGTTATTATACTTTTTTAATTACAGCATCCTATTCCTCATGGACATCCATCATGTTATACCACAACTTGGACATTTTCTGTACTGTTCTGATAAAAAAGTTTCAAAAGGTCTCATCATTTGAAAAGATCATAATTTAGCATTAACTTCAGGACATCCCTTTAGGGGATTAGTGCCCATCATTGGACCTCACGTGTTGCACTGCAACTGCTATTTAAGGGCGTTAGCAGCCTCCTTGCGGCTCCTAACTGAATCCATTTTTTAAGCACTGTACTTTACCTCCATTCAGCTTCATTTCTTCAGTCACACTGTCAAACATCTCTAATTGATCATTCTTAGTGCAACTGTGGGTTTTCTTGCAGTTCCACTTTTACATCCTTGTAATCCACCTCGTGCATTGTCAAGCTCTCTGTCTGGGTGCTCAGCCACGCCAGCTCCCTCTTTTCACCGCCTCAAGCGCTGAATGGCAAAAGTTCCCTAGCCTCTCTTACATTCGGTTTCACATAACAGGTTTGAGTGTTTACGTTGCTATTTAAGATTGATTGGCTGTATCAGATTTACTATTTAGCTCTTTGAAGCTGAATGGTAGTCTTGCAAATAACTTCCTCGGACTTTGGGTTAATTAAACCGTATTACTGGTAACACGGCACTCTGGTCTGATGTGTTCTATGCTGCTTGGTATTAGACTTGTGTACACCAACCTTCTCTCTCTTAAATGTTTCAATCTGCATCCATATTCATGCATGCATGCATACATACATACACACATCCATACATATATACATACATACAGACAGGCACACACACAAACATAATGACACACACACACAAATGCACTTACGGACATTTGATCCCCGAGGGGCTAGCACTAAACACGGCGAAACATTGTAGATGAATCACTGTTTCGCCGTGTTTAGTACTAGCTCCTCGAGGATCAAATGTTCCTAAGTGAATTGGGGACATAACGAATTCCCAGAAAATTTCATGGATTTCGTGAAATCCCTGGTTTCACGATCTTACTGACATATATATATATATATATATATATATATATATATATATATATATATATATATATATATGTATGTATGTATGTATGTATGTATGTATGTATGTATGTATGTATATATATATATATATATATATATATATATATATATATATGTGTGTGTGTGTGTGTGTATGTATGTATGTATGTATGTATGTATGTATGTATGTATGTATGTATATATATATATATATATATATATATATATATATATATATATATATATATATATATATATATATATTATATATATATATATGTGTGTGTGTGGGCGTGTGCGAATGTACGTTAACTTCTTCATGTATACGTTTTCTGGGTAGCTGCTGGTTGTAATCATAAACTAAGTGGGTTTTGTGTACATCTAAATCTACATCATTAGCATTTCCACCATTTGTCTTCGAAACAGCTACTTATGTTTAACCCATTAATTAGTTCCTAGAAACTCCTTTCATTAATTTCTCAAAAACGGTAACAAGATCAATGTTTGACTCAACAACAGGCGACAGAGAATAAAACTAAATAATTAATTAAGCAATTAGATTGGCTAATTACGTATGGAGTCATTTATCCTAAAAGCCATTATTGAATAAAAAAAAATAGAAGCATGGAAGTTCTGCTCGGTATATCCAGTTTCATTTGCGAAAAAACCCTTCAAATGGCAAGTATACGATGTGTATTAGAATGCTGGATCAATTCTGATACGTTTAAATTTACTTGATTTATAAATACAGAAACAACAAGGGGGAAGAACAGATTTTAGGAAAATTATAGTGGAAATACTATAAAAATCCATTAATGGCAAGGCTATCAGAATTCTGAAGTAAATTACCCAGGCAAGACTAAACATAATTTGATAAAGAGGATACTTAGGACTCGTGCACACAAGCATGTACCCTTACGTGCATGAATACCTAAAAATAATACATACACATTAAATATGTATGGATGTATATATATATATATATATATATATATATATATATATATATATATATATATATGTGTGTGTGTGTGTGTGTGTGTGTGTCTCCATGTGTGTGTGTGCGTGTATGCGTGTGTGTGTGGGTGTGTATTTTGGGAAATGAAAGAAACAGGCATTCTGAGCAGAAAATGTTTTGTAAGCTTACACATTTTAAGGCTTAGTTTGTTGGTGAGGTGTATGTTTAAAATAACCATTATCATTAAATGGGCAAGTAAGCTGGTGCGTATAGGCTGTTGGAGTGAGTAGCGAGGGATATGGAAGGAAGGGTTGATGAAGTGTGTTAGTCAACTTTTAATTATGATTTTCTCTTGCAGGTTATTGAAAAATGTAACATTACGGTCCCTTCAACTAGTAAATCACCTGTGAACGGACTTCATGTCATTAATTTTAATGGTTAGCTTTACGTATCAGGAAAGTAGCGTAAATGTTGTTTAGCAACATTTATTTGTGATCATTGAATTCTAGCGCAAACAGTCCTGCTGCCTCGTCACGGGACTGTTGCATCAGGAGTCAGGACTAGGCCTATGCCTATGCTGAATGAGTGATAGTGACAGTTAAAAAGTATACCTTAGTTTAACCAGACCACTGAGCTGATTAACAGCTCTCCTAGGGATGGCCCGAAGGATTAGATTTATTTTGCGTGGCTAAGAACCAGTTGGTTACCTAGCAACGGGACCTACAGCTTATTGTGGAATCCGAACCACATTATAACGAGAAATGAATTTCTATCACCAGAAATAAATTTCTCTAATTCTTCATTGGCCGGTCGGAGAATCGAACGCAGGCCGAGCAGAGTGCTATCCGAGAACGATACCAACCCGTCAAATGAGGAACTACAAAGTAACAGTAATCATGATGACAAGGGAATGTAGGCTGGGAGGATGCTGCACTTTGAACAGTGTCAGCATTTTTACCTCTTTCGGTTACTGTATGAATAGGCTACCTTTGATAGGAAAGAATGAAAAAAAAAGTGAATTTTCCATAATGTTCCCATTCTTTTTAATCTAACAGAGACGAAAGTGTCTTCATAAGTGCGCTTTATATATATATATATATATATATATATATATATATATATATATATATATATATATATATATATATATATATATATATATATATATATATATATCGGAAAGTTCCTACAGGGTGACGAGACATGCACGAACTTATCTCTATTTCCTAAAGATCCCCTCCCTTCGTTTTCAAAGGGGAAAAAATTTATTTTTTGACTGCTTGGCACCTTAACTGGTGTTTCCCCGAGACAAAATGACTAACTGGTATTTATCATTAACACTCCGGTAGAACTGACAGGCTTCAGTAAGCGATCTTTAGTTTACAAATTCCGATGCATTTGAGCATGATTTTCTGACATTCAGTGTTATTTTTCTCGAGTCCCATGGCTCTAGGCAAACAACTGGAAAGAGATATCGGTTGTTGCTATCATAACCCTTTACAATGAGGGGCTAAGATCGGGGCTCATAGCCAAAAGCTTAAACTAAAGCAAAGAGTAGTTCAGAGGTGGTTGGTGAGATATCGTGAAAATGGGGAGTCAAGTATTCCAACAGCTCTTCCTAGGTTTGGGCATCCCAGGAAAATTTCTGAGAGAGTTTCTCGCAAAATAAAGCGTATATTGGAAAAACAGCCCTCCCTTATAGCTCGCAAAGTGAAAGAAGAGTATCCAGACAATCTCCAGGATGTCTCTGTGAGGTGCATAAGCAATCATTTGGCAAAATATTGCAGCATTCGTGCCAAGCTTAAGCCAATATTGAGTGTTTGAAACATTATAGACAGGAAGGCATTTTCACAGAAATACGAATCAAAAAAATCAATGTTTTCCTTTGAAAACAATGGGAGGGGATCTTTAAGAAATAGCAATAAGTTCGTGCATGTCTCATCACCCTGTAGGAACTTTCTGCTTCTATTGAATACAGCAACCTCACCCATTTTTACATCCATAATGTAACAGAGAAAGAAATAAAATTCATTTCAATTGTTTTAATTACCAGAACTGTGGGTTTTCATTCTCCACTTAATAAACTCTCTCCTTCATTCCCAAAATGGTTAAGCCTTCTCTCTGTTCAAATGACTGACTAAGGTCTTGTTTCCAGATGACCATCAAAGATACCTTCTTGAAGTCGTCAGACAACAGGCAAGGGAGGAGCCAAAAAGAGAAAGTTGTTGCCGCACCCTCCGGGCCATGGTAAACTCTCCACAAGGTCTGACTGGACGCCATGTGCTCGATATAGAAAACGAGGCGAAGATTGACCTTTTGCTCCATCTATATGGATGCCCAGGCGTAATCCCGAGGTTAGAAATAGACAATGCAACCACAGTTGAGAGAGAGAAGCGCTCAGAACTCCACCGAGGACAGATGTCCTTACCTTTTGCCTGTCCCTTGTACCCTCCACATGTTCAACCCCAAGGTTCGACCAGTATACTTTTGTAGTGGCATCCCTTAATTCCCTCCCCCAGTGTCGGCACCCTATTGAACAAGGACATCGTCATCTTGATGAAGATAGGCCTTGGCTGTGGAACCACTTGGCTCTATCCCATGTGCAGTGGCTGTATGCCAGCCCCCTTCTACCCCTCTGTCATGTTTCCCGTTATAAAGACATCATTAGCGTAGAATATTTCTCCCGTATAGGATTCATTCACTTAGCTGGCCCTTATTATTACCTGCCCAGTAATTCATCATTCTTCTGATCTATGTTTATTATGTAAATATAATTAATTAAGAGAACCCTTGAGTTTACATAATCTTCCCTCAAACGAAAAAGGCCCTAAGCCACAGTATTTCCCTTGATTTATTCGACTGGGGAGTTGCCTTAATCATTCATTTTAGTCAGATGTTTAATATAATACAGTAGATTTCTTGATAATGTAAAGAACTCCGTGCGATTATCCATTGCCGCTCAGAATCAAGTAAGTATCCAAAGGTACATTCATAGCAATATACGTATATGTATATATATATATATATATATATATATATATATATATATATATATATATATATATATATATATATATATATATATACAGTATATATACATTAGAGAGAGACAGAGAAGGGATGGGTTTATTTGTGTAATTCATACTTTTACCCAAGACCATATAAATTTAAGCACAGAGTGTAAATAAGATTGAAAGTAACTTCTGCACAATTTCTTTTACATATTACTGGGTCCAGAGCCTAATATCAAATACTGTAAAAAAAAATACAAGCACTAACTCAGTCCAGGCACAGTAATTCCTTTCTTTAAAGTATGTCCTTCCTCTTTGTCCACCCAAAGTCAGGTCTTAGAGAGCAAAGGCAACGAGAGACTTATCAAAATGTTCTTGAAATAAGGATAAACGGGAAGCAGTGTCACATTCTCTTCTTTCCCTTAAAGTTTCTTTTTCTAAAGTCTTCCAAGTTCCTTTCGGAAGAAATCTCAGAAAAAACTTCTCAAGACTTTCTCCAGAGAAGCTCCTCAATGAGGAGTACTATAAAAATTTTCCACGATGTTCACCAGGGGTGTCCTTCCAAAGGAATTTCCGAGCGAATTTCTCAAGCTTCACAGGGAAAGTTTCTCTTAAAAGAAATTCTAAAAGAAGATTCTTGGACGCAGTACACCAAGAGCTTTTCAGAGACTCCAACTATTTTGAACTTTTCAACCGGGCAATTTTATTGAATAAGAAATTAGAAAATCATTTACGAGCGATAGCATCACAGAGATCCTGTTGTGCTCTTCAAGGGTACCAACTTCAGGAGTCTTCGGCTTTCAGGGCTTTCGCTTTTATGTAGGGCTTGTTTTCTGTGCCCTTTTCCTACACAGTTGAACATAATTACAGATATACCTAAATCATTTTCCTTTACATTTTATTTTAAAAGACTCTCAATCAATTTAACAGCTAATTATACTAACTGCATTGTTTTCATTATGACGTAATTAGCAAATGTCAGGCTTGTTGCATACAAATATTAATTGTTTTTCCAATAGAATAATCGTATAGTATTTCTACGTTATAAATTGCAAACTCATTTTATTGCTCTTTGAAAATGCTATTAGTGGGATTATCACGCTGGAAAAATAATGTTAGGCCTAATGCATTATTCAGAACCCCCTTTTTCTCTTTTGTTTGCCCATTTCCTGCAATAGAATACATTTCGCATAGCTGAATGTTACACACGTGGGTCTGTAATAGAGGTTATGCGATTAGTGTCCATTGTGTTGAAAGTTTATTGTGTAGAATGAAAGTTATTGTGCGTGTTAAAAAACAGTATGGAGAACCTGAAGCTTATTTTAGAACTCGTACACGAGACAGCGGCTGGTTTGGGTTAAAGTGGGCCTCATACAAGGATGTGTAGTTTTCCAGCATGGTTGAGTGTTCTGTTCGTGGAGTGATGAGGAAATTCAGCTAAAGGCTAGACTACCTACAACAAAACTTGTTAGATAAGGAGTGTGACCGTGGAAGTAATGTGGATTTATTGATACTGGCAGATAATACACTCGTACTTGGTGATAATGGAGAGGCAGCAGGCTGGTGGAGTGTGATTTTTAGGAGTCGTAAAAACTTGATACTGAGCATTAACATAAGCGAGGTCAAGTGAGTAAATATAACTGACGAAGATGGAGCAATTCAAGTTCACGTGAACATAAGAAGAACGCAAGCGGTTAATCCTTGCAAATGAAGGTAATTTTGAAGAGACGAATCCCAAATAGAAATGTGAAGTAAAAAGGTAGTAGAACTCTGCAAAAGGTTTAAAAGAGAGGCCATATGTATATAAAAGTTAAATTTGAAATGTCTTAGAGCATTGGTGATCCCACCCTTCAGCATGGAAATGAAATCTTGGTGCTGAGAGCACACGAACTAAGACTATCGCGTTTAGAGGGCAATGTATGTGAAGCACAGGTGAAGTAAGAAGTATTCGAAAAGCAAGAACTGTAGACACAACCAAGGCGTTGTGGGTTCATTCTTCTAAGGAACACGCCTAATTCATTTTAGATCACAGTACAATTCTTCAGGGCGACTAAGACCAGAAACTTTGGGTTTTTCTTTATAATCCTTTTGGAGTATAAGGTTCCACCATTTATCACTTAGCTGCTCCGAGAGGAGTCAAGTGGATTCGAGACTGAATAAGCTAAGTCCAAAACTGGACTTATAAAACTACGTGAGAGAGAGAGTTGGGGAAAGCTCAAGTCCCGTCCACAGTGATATGGGTTACACTTTCACATACTTGCTCTCATTGCCCTACGTTACCGTTCTTTCCTCTGTCCTCCTCCTTCCTTCTCCATTTACAGTGTTTGGGCGGTTACGCTATTGATACGTCGCTGTTCATGAGGCGTGTCGACAATGTCACTGTTCACCAAACGTGACGGTAACCTTATGGCCTGTCCACACTAGCGGCCATGCCCGACGGGCACTTCCAGCTGTTTTTATTTTCTCTCGCTTCTGAAGCAGTGTTACCAGACAATCGCATTGTTCTGTCTCCATACTCGGTCAATAAGTTTAGTGGAACAGGTTATGGGAACAGTGTTTGCCCGTCGAGCAGTGCCTGCTAGTGTAGACAGGGCTTTACTCTTCACCAGCTCTATCACCACTGCCATTCACCATTTCACTCTCACCAGTTCTTACTTCACCATTTCCTACCTCTCGATCGCGAGTTCACGACAGGCAGTTTGCAAAGTCTTTATTACAAGTTTATCATAAACTTTCACCCTCGCCTTTAGGCGCTGGAATTGCTGACAGAGTCAGTCACTACCTGCCTAGGAGCAGTTGTAAAATTTTTGTTTTGTCTGAGCACTTCAACAGCACTGCTCACTTCCTTTCTCTCGATGGTTCTGATTCATAACCGTAAGACCCAGTGACTCACTCTTTATGATATTCTCAATACTAGTTTCTATAATAGTCTCTCTGTTTCTGTAATAACCCCACCAACCTCTCTTTCTCTCTGTAACACACACACATTATATATGTGTGATATACACATATATATATATATATATATATATATATATATATATATATATATATATATATATATATATATATATATATATATATATACGTATGTATATATGTAATTATATATGAAAATTACGAAACGTCGGGGAAATAAATATGTACAGGAAGAGCAAATCTTAATTGTCCATCTGCATACTTGTTGTATGTATATATATATATATATATATATATATATATATATATATATATATATATATATATATATATATATATATATATATATATATATATATATATATATATATATATACATATATTTCTGTGTGCAGTGTAAAATGGGTATCCATGCATTTGTGAATGTGACTGCATGTTTACATGAAGATAAAAACTAAATTTTTCACCTATGTGGCATCGTATTACACCACAACTTTTTCCGTCAGGAAACATAAACATTCATACACGTGATTATGCACAATGACATTCAAAAGTCAGCGGATGCTGATAACAGAGAAAAGAAAAAGAGTAACTCTTACGGAACAATGTCTTCACAACCACAAATGCCAGGAAACAATATTGCAATCACTTTTGCCTCACAATAGTTTATCCTTCCTCCCAGATTATGCAGATTGGCTGAGCACCTAATCCAAAGTTTGCTTCTGTTTCTGGAAAAAAGTTGACAGGAAGCTCAGTGTAAACTTACTGACTGAATTCTACCGTGTGCAATGAAGTATTTTAGTTGAAAAAATAGAGAGCGAAGTGGAAGCTAAAATATGGCGCGTCATTCACTGTGTTTTGCATGTATATATATATATATATATATATATATATATATATATATATATATATATATATATATATATATATATATGTATATATATACATATATATATATATATATATATATATATATATATATATATGCATACATATATATGCATATACACACATATATATAAAGTAAATATACAAATGTAGGCTATACATATACATAGACCCATATATACATATATGCATATGCACACACACACACACACACACACACATATATATATATATATATATATATATATATATATATATATATATATATATATATATATATATATATATATATATATATATACATATCACTAAGTCCACGTAGGAAGGTAAGTGAAAACCGGGACTTTGGACAAGTACTTTCGTAGTATATTCTACATCTTCAAGTTCACACTGAACACAAAAGAAGTCGGCAGAGATTTGTATACAAAAACAGAAAGGGGGCGGGGTTACAGTTTGTTAATCTGGGCAGCATGTTCTTTAAACCAAAAAGACAGGGACAGAGGATCAAGGGATAATCCAAGGTGGAGATTAACATTCCTGGTGGAAGTAGCTTCAATGAACACAGTCTCTAGCAGATTTCTTTTCCGATGGTCGTTGGCCTTGTAGATAACCGTTGACTTATCCCAGTTCCTCACATGGCCTGCCTTAAGCCAGGGATCCACAATGCCATTATTTGATAAGCCTCTTGAAATGGCATATTTGTGTTGGGAGCTTCTTACTTTTAGTCCTTTTGATGTTTGACCAATATCAATCTTATTACATTCTTTGCAAGGAATACTATAAACAATATTGTTTGAAGTGGGTGGGCTATTCTTAATTAGTTTATTTCTCAAAATATTATTATATTTAAATACTAAGCTAATATCAATAATTTTTAAAATGGGCATTGCAGGAATGAAATTAGGATGAAATGGTAAACAGGGAATATTCTTAAGTTCTTTGTTAATACTGCTTGGATTGTAATATGTCATTTTTGGTTTATTTTACAAAGTTATAAAATATATGGAGGGTAACATAATCAATCTCCTATTTTATCAATAATTTTAAACTCCTCTTCCAAAAATTCAGGACTAAGGTACATACTGGAAAATGTTGACACCTTAATTTGTTTAGTATGGTAAAAGTAAAAACGACTGTATGACAAATTATTCGTGGGTTTTCTATATACTTTAAAACAAAAAATCTTCTCAGAGATATCTAAACTGGAAAAGAAAAACATAATTGTGTCACCTTCAAAGTTTCAAGAACATGCTGCCCAGATTAACAAACTGTAACCCCGCCCCCCCTTCTGTTTTTGCATATAAATCTCTGTTAGTTTCTTTTGTATTCAGTGTGAACTTGAAAATGCAGAATAAACTACAAAAGTAATTTTTTAAAGTCCCGGTTTTCACTCACCTTCTGACGTGGACTTAGTGATATTCTCAAGTACGAGTTCCTTCATGCTGCATATATATATATATATATATATATATATATATATATATATATATATATATATATATATATATATATATATATATATATATATATATATATATATATATATATATATATATATATATATATATATATATATATATATATATATATATATATATATATATATATATATATATATTTACTAAAAGGACCTCATTCAAACTGGATGGTATTTAATGGAGTTTTTATTCAAAAAGTTACAAGCTTTTCTTGGACAAACAGTCCACATTATCAAGTATCCGTACGGATACTTGATAATGTGGACTGTTTGTCCAAGAAAGCTTGTAACTTTTTGAATAAAAACTCCATTAAATACCATCCAGTTTGAATGAGTCCTTTTAGTAATTCTACTAATGCACAGAACAATTGTGTATGTGATAAAGTTAATATATATATATATATATATATATATATATATATATATATATATATATATATATATATATATATATATATATATATGTATATATATATATATATATATATATATATATATATATATATATATATATATATATATATATATATATATATCCAACGCAGCACATGATGTATGTATGTATGTATGTATGTATGTATGTATGTATGTATGTATATATATACATATATATATATATATATATATATATATATATATATATATATATATATATATTAACTTTATCACTTACACAATTATTGTTCTGTGCATTAATACAATTACTAACAGGACCTCACTGGAACTGGATGGTATCTAGCGGAGTTATTTATTCAAAAAATAATTACAAGCTTATCAGGACTAATGGTGCCAATATCAGGCACCTCAGTGGTAAGATCTGAGATCGATACCTCATCCCTCATTAACTACATAAGACACAGATGTACAACTTTCCGTGGATGGAGAAAACATTTCAACGCTAAATATGAAATTTGGAACAGTATATGGATTTGGGGATTTTTTTTTATTTATTTCTTGCAGATAAATCTAAAAGAAAATGTTGAAAGACTTGAATTACTGAAGTGGCAGCACGAAGCTGATTTTGAATAGTGTAGTTGATTAATGGATATTGCGGGGGATAATTATGAAGGTTTTGTAGTTCAAGGGACACTCGGGTAGAAAGTATAAAGTTAAGTATACTTAATTTAACCAGACCACTGAGCTGATTAACAGCTCTCCTAGAGAGGGCTGGCCCGAAGGATTAGACTTATTTTACGTGGCTAAGAACCAATTGGTTACCTAGCAACGGGACCTACAGCTTATTGTGGAATCCGAACCACATTATACCGAGAAATTAATTTCTACCACCAGAAATAAATTCCTCTAATTCTTCATTGGCCGGCCGGAGACTCGAACGCGCGCCCAGCAGAGCGCTAGCCGAGAACTATACGGGCCCGCCCAACGAGGAACTGTAGAAAGTATAAATCCCAGTGAAATTTATAGTGGACCGGAGAATAATAATAATAATAATAATAAGAAGAAGAAGAAGAAGAAGAAGAAGAAGAAGAAGAAGAAGAAGAAGAAGAAGAAGAAGAAGAAGAAATAATGTGTACACGCTTATCGCCATCAGCATGGCGAGGGAGCCCTTCATCCGCTATGTGACTCAGTCGATGAAGACGCCAGCTAACGAGCATCCGCTTGGTAGGCGCGTCTAACATGATAACTCAAATTCATATAATGAACTATTTCATCATATCATAGTACGAATATGAGGATGATGGTAACATTAAGTGCATGGCGCACGCAGAAAACCAATAATGGTAATAATAACATCGACTAACATTTATGTATGGACACAGTCGAAAATTTAGCATCGATTCGATATAATACGTATGCTTATGCCAGGAAATACTGGAAAAATTTATTACTACCTAAATGGGCTTTAACCTCGTATATCGGAAAATCAGTGGAGAAGAATTAATGAATTAAAAACCTTATTTATCTCTATCATTAGGTATACATATTCGATCATGTACGTGGAGGAAAGGTTTGCGAAGTTGTCTATATTAACAGATGTCAGTAAAGATAAAAATAAATTAATCAATTTAAAATATTATACATGTCAATTAAGAATCAAACCAATAGAAATACTGTGAAAAGCATAGGTTAATTAAGCATATGCTGTTCAGGTTACAATCTTGAAGCATATGCTGTTTAGGTTACAATCTTGAAGCATATGCTGTTCACGTTACAGTCTTGAAGCATATGCTGTTTAGGTTACAATCTTGAAGCATATGCTGTTCAGGTTACAATCTTGAAGCATATGCTGTTCAGGTTACAATCTTGAAGCATGTGCTGTTCAGGTTACAGTCTTGAAGCATATGCTGTTTAGGTTACAATCTTGAAGCATGTGCTTTTTAGGTTACAATCTTGAAGCATATGCTGTTTAGGTTACAATCTTGAAGCATATGCTGTTCAGGTTACAATCTTGAAGCATATGCTGTTCAGGTTACAATCTTGAAGCATGTGCTTTTTAGGTTACAATCTTGAAGCATGTGCTTTTTAGGTTACAATCTTGAAGCATTTGCTGTTTAGGTTACAATCTTGAAGCATATGCTGTTCAGGTTACAATCTTGAAGCATATGTTGTTCAGGTTACAATCTTGAAGCATGTGCTTTTTAGGTTACAATCTTGAAGCATATGCTGTTTAGGTTACAATCTTGAAGCATGTGCTGTTCAGGTTACAATCTTGAAGCTGTGCTGTTTAGGTTACAATCTTGAAGCATATGCTGTTTAGGTTACAATCTTGAAGCATGTGCTTTTTAGGTTACAATCTTGAAGCATACACTGTTTAGGTTACAATCTTGAAGCATATGCTGTTTAGGTTACAATCTTGAAGCATGTGCTTTTTAGGTTACAATCTTGAAGCATATGCTGTTTAGCTTACAACCTTGAAGAATTTGCTTTTTAGGTTACAATCTTGAAGCATATGCTGTTTAGTTTACAATCTTGAAGCATGTGCTTTTTAGGTTACAATCTTGAAGCATATGCTGTTTAGGTTACAATCTTGAAGCATATGCAGTTTAGGTTACAATCTTGAAGCATGTGCTTTTTAGGTTACAATCTTGAAGCATATGCTGTTCAGGTTACAATCTTGAAGCATATGCTGTTTAGGTTACAATCTTGAAGCATGTGCTGTTTAGGTTAAAATCTTGAAGCATGTGCTTTTTAGGTTACAATCTTGAAGCATGTGCTGTTTAGGTTACAATCTTGAAGCATATGCTGTTTAGGTTACAATCTTGAAGCATGTGCTTTTTAGGTTACAATCTTGAAGCATATGCTGTTTAGGTCACAATCTTGAAGCATGTGCTTTTTAGGTTACAATCTTGAAGCATATGCTGTTTAGGTTACAATCTTGAAGCATATGCTGTTCAGGTTACAATCTTGAAGCATATGCTGTTTAGGTTACAATTTTGAAGCATGTGCTTTTTAGGTTACAATCCTGAAGCATGTGCTTTTTAGGTTACAATCTTGAAGCATATGCTGTTTAGGTTACAATCTTGAAGCATGTGCTTTTTAGGTTACAATCTTGAAGCATGTGCTTTTTAGGTTACAATCTTGAAGCATATGCTGTTTAGGTTACAATCTTGAAGCATGTGCTTTTTAGGTTACAATCTTGAAGCATATGCTGTTCAGGTTACAATCTTGAAGCATATACTGTTTAGGTTACAACCTTGAAGCATGTGCTTTTTAGGTTACAATCTTGAAGCATGTGCTTTTTAGGTTACAATCTTGAAGCATGTGCTTTTTAGGTTACAATCTTGAAGCATATGCTGTTTAGGTTACGATCTTGAAGCATGTGCTTTTTAGGTTACAATCTTGAAGCATATGCTGTTCAGGTTACAATCTTGAAGCATATGCTGTTTAGGTTACAATCTTGAACCATATGCTGTTCAGGTTAAGTATACCTTGGCAGACAGAAATCTTTAGGTAAGAAAATAGGTAGAAAGACTAAAATGGATAAGAAACACACACACACACACACAGAGAGAGAGAGAGAGAGAGAGAGAGAGAGAGAGAGAGAGAGAGAGAGAGAGAGAGAGAGAGGAATGTCCTTGTCGCCTTGTTAGAAATGCTAATTTTGCAAGGCCTAGGAAAAACCTTGATTATTTATGACTTTCATCCAACTTCATTAAGTGGCCTGTTATTTTCAGGCACGTTAATGAAAATGAATAAAGTCATTCCCTGTAAGGCGCTGACGGTCTTGGGAATTTAAATGAAAATTAGTTGCGTGGATTAGTGCAAACACACAAATATGTGCCTCGTTACTGTTTGGTTTATCCTATAACCTTCCATCTTTAAATAAATTATGTTATTGTTTCCTATGGGACTGAGATCCGTCAGTTTTTATAATCGCTCCTTTTTTTAGTTTTCTGAAAAGAAAACTATTGTGAAGGCTTTGTTTGTCCGTCCGCACATGATTCTGTCCGCACTTTTTCGGTCCACCCCTCAGGTCTTAAAAACTACTGAGGCTAGAGGGCTACAAATTAGTATGTTGATCATCCACCCTCTAATCATCAAACATACCAAATTGCAGCCTTCTAGCCCCAGTAGTTTTAATTTTATTCAAGGTTAAAGTTAGACATGGTGGTGCTTCTGGAAACGATATAAAATAGTTCAACACCGGGCCGTGGTTAAAGTTTCATGGGCCGCGGCTCATACAGCATTATACCGAGATCACCGAAAGACAGATCTATTTTCGGTGGCCTTGATTATACGCTGTACAGAGAAGTCGATTGCGCTGAAGAAACTTCGGCGCATTTTCTACTTTTGTCTTTACTTTCAGGTCATGACGACATAAAAGGTTCAATTTTGTTCTTATCGTGTGTCTTGGGAAAAAGAAAAAAAAAATCTTTATCACCATTCAAAGGTTATAAGAAATACAAATCAACAATGGGATCATCGATTTCGTTATGGGAGTTGCAGTTTTTCCTGCATCATCAATATTTGCATTGTTCTTAATGTCTTCATGAGCATGTTTCACTGGTTTACTGACTGCTGATAATTTGTTACATGGAAACTTAAATGAAAATTAAAACTGTTAAAAAAAATGCATGTGCTCTTGAAATGGATAAAAGGGAATTAAACTCTTATTTTCTTAGATAATGAGGTGATACCTATAGCTTGAAGCATTGTCAAGAGAAAATAATGCAGTATTCCTTTTCTGCAACAAATAATTCATTATTCCACTTCACAATAAAGGAGACCAAAATTAGCATCGAACATCAAAAGTGTTCATAAAATGTTCAGAGAAAAATATTTATCAAATAACCAGGAACGATTTTGGTAAAAGGACATACATTTACTTCTAACTATAATGAAACACTTACAAAAATAGTTCGCCGATTTCTACAAAAGAAACAAAAAATAGAAGGATTCAGTTATCACTGTTACTGAAATCACTGCATCTCCCCGACATTTATTCGAACTTGATATTTTCGAAAATTCATCCTTCTTCAGTTAGATAGAACGAAGCCAGTACCCGGCAGAACTGGATTGAAATATTTCATCAAAAGAAAGAAAGAAAATCCAAGCCTTGAAGTACTCTTGAATTTCTTCATAAATTCATTTTGATGTTTCATCCTTCCTTATTTATACTATGCAATCCAAGATGTTAAACATATTCACGGCATTCGGGTTAATTTAACTTTGGATTTGTTTCTTGATTCGAAAACTCATATCCCGTTACTTACATATGAATAATATGAAGTGAAAGCATCCAGTTTAGAACACAACTGAATAAAAAAAAAAACTTTATGGGCAACAGAATCAAAGAAAATCTGTTTGTACCGGGATTAAATTTAAAGGTCATAAAGTCGATCTGTAAAATGGGCGAAAACTGTTGTTTAATTCCCTTCACCCTACTGAGGTATATAAAGCGATTGTCATCGGCTTTACACTAAGAGGTTTACCTGCCATTTTGGGGAACTTGATTCCCCAAGGAATTCATATGGCGCGCAGGTATTCACCAACAAACAGAAATTATATATATATATATATATATATATATATATATATATATATATATATATATATATATATATATATATATATATATATATATATATATATTGAATTTGTTATACCTTGTAGTAAAAGGAATTAAAACTGATAAGTGCTTTTACACCTGCTAGGATTCGAACATTGGAATGGTTTAGATACAGCGATATAAAGTGACCTGACCACTAGGCCATCAAGTACAGAAGCTCTCATCTAATATAATTCTCTTTAAGTTTAGGTTATTCCAAAGGCATACTGAATGGCAACATTAAACGATATTTATGGCCTAATATTTGTGAATATAAAAAAAATCACGCGTGTATACGACATCAAGTCAAGTCTGTGTGTGTACAAACTGTTTTAAACGTTACGTTGAATTTATAACATAGCTGTAAGCTCCGTAACATACGCACAATTTATAAAATAACTATTGTGATAATCTGTCATTTTTCAGCACTAAAATTTCGAATCTGAAAATCAGATCTTTTTCTTCAGATAGTCATAGATTCAATGCATTACCATCAGTTTAACAGCCTTTTTTCATTGGCTAAAAAGATGGAAAATTAAGTTATTCCATCAGAAATTATTATTAAAAACTACTTTTTAAAGACCATTCCACTCAGACTTGAGACCTTATTTCCATATCTACGGCCAAATCTGCCTCCATCATAGTGCATCATCCATTGTCAACATTCCATTGTACCTAAAATAAAATCTCCTTCTTTTTACTTTTTCTCACAGATCCAAATTGCAAAGTCGTTTTTTATGGCCTCTTCCATTAGGTACTCTCCTTATTTTTTTTTTTTTTTTATTCAGGGTCGTTTTCACTCTCTACTCGGAACCCATACGCGATTTCTCTTGTGCGCTTCCCAAAATCTCAAAATATTCTCTACTGCTACTTTGCATAATGTGAAGAAGGAGGTAAAACCATATTTGCACTATTTTGCATATTCTGAGGCAAACTTTTTTTAGGGAATCGTATTAAGAGGTATATTAATGCTATTGTTTTTCATATGAATGGTCGGAATAGAGAATACTTTCTCTAAAAATGTTCTTATTTGTGTGTAACAGAATCTGACGTACGGAGAGGTGTTAGAGACTTTGTTATAAGCAGTGTGTAAATATATATATATATATATATATATATATATATATATATATATATATATATATATATATATATATTATATATATATATATATATATATATATATATATATATATATATATATATATATATTATATATATATATATATATATTATATATATATAAATATAAGCTGTTCTCCCCTCTAAAGACTGTTAATATAGGGCCTAAAATCTTTTGAGACAGGACAGTTCTACCAAGAGGGAGGAAGGAACCCCCCCCACCTTAGCTACAGAAGGGGAGTGGAGATGTTTTGAGGAGCGAGCAGGATTAGACAGAACGCGGGTGTCAGTGAGTCAGTGACTATAAGACTTGTATTCCTGTGAACACCTCTCTGCTGGTAAATTAATTTACTTTCTAGGCCTCTAGGTATCTCCACCCATACCAAGCTGAGCGGGACGGACCACAGCGCCTGCTAATGAAGTTCGTTGTCCAGTCCTTGCTTAGTCTGCCTGCAAGCAACACATCGCTTGTGCACCCTGTCCCTGTCTTGCCCTTTGCCTCCTTTCATATCTGGTATGCACGTGGTCTCTAAGGGTCAGAAGCGACCTGGGCACAAGCGCCCTTAATTGCTAGATAAAGGAAAATTGGAGCCACTGCACTGCAACAGCGCCTTGC
>NC_089783.1:17391781-17399281 GCF_040412425.1 Macrobrachium rosenbergii | reverse complement strand
TGTGATTTCTCATAAGTTTAGATTCCCACCAGTTTTATATGTCCATTTTATTAATTTTACATTTTAGAACTTACTGTTTTATTAATTGGTTCCTAAATCTTTTTATGCTCTTTAAGAAAGAAAATCTATCAACATTCTTCCCACGGTTTTCCATTCTTCGTCTTCTCCCCAGCAATGAATAGTATTGGTGTGGATGCTGATAGGTAACAATATAATTCTCTCTCTGTATATATATGCATATCCTTACGGATTTCCGTTGCCAACGTCTCTTTGCTTACTCGTTGTAGTGGTCAAAGTCCTGTGCTGTAAGGGTTAGGCACCCAGGGCCCACACACAGGTGTGGAAGGGCACTTTTAAGGCATGTCAATCGCATTGGGTCCAGGTAAGAAATTAAATTATTCACATGAGAGCGCAGAACGCCAGGGAAACTGAACGTCCCAGATTTCAATACGTTTTTTCATCCACTTCCTACCATGTGAGCTCTGATACTGGTTCTCGAATGTTCTTTACAGATGTCAGGCTATGCCCAAATGCTGGAAAGAAACAGTGTCTCCCCTTAGGGAAAACTGACGATCGTATAAGCATGTAAGGACTGCACTCACTCTCGGGCTCACTCAGTTCGTCTTTAGTCAGTAGAGAATTCTTGCTGTCACGAGGTAGCCGCGTTCCCTCGCTTTCCATGGCCACCTTTTCTCTATGGCACTCTTTCTGTGAACTAGGAAACCATTGGCCACAAGCGGCCTTAGCCGCAAGTGGCTACGTGAGGTCTAAAGGAAGACATTGCAGCTCATCCAGTCATTATTGCAAAGTGCACGTTGCAAGGCAACCCACGGTATGTCTGTTGGCATTCAGGTTTACCAGTTCTCTGTTCCTTATCCTGAATCACTCATTTCATTTCATAATTTCTCTCCACAGTAAATACTCTATGATACCTCGTTACCCAGTGTTCAAGTGCTTCCCTGTGTGAGTTGATTTCGTGAATTAATCGCCCCTTGCTCGTAGTGAAACCTTAAGTTACCCCTCCCATGCGATCGTAATTGCTATTGAGAGAAACCACATTTCCACAAAGCTTTATATGGAATTATTCTATTTCCAGACATGTGTTATATCGTTCACCCTCGTTTTCTGGAACATCCATCTTGCCTGGAGAATTCTGCCCCCCTGCGGCAGGCTTATCAACATGCAGTATTACAAGAAAACTGTAACTGTACTTGAATTCCTAAAGGAACCAAAATCTGTATTACCAGAGCCACTGGCTCTCCGATGTGCTGTTAAATTTTATCATTAATCTCCTTATTGCAAGTAGAATCAGTATTTTGCTGTGTTGTTAAATTCTATCATTGATTTTCTTTATTGAGAGTTGAATCATTACTCTATTATTTGAAATGCCATAACCTGTGTGCAATAAAACAGAATCATGTATTGATCAGAACTTTCAGCTGGCGAACTACCATTATTCTTATGTGTGATTTTATCTGTTAATTTGTTTTGTGGTGTTTACGGCTGTCCATGGTGCATATATATATATATATATATATATATATATATATATATATATATATATATATATATATATATATATATATATATATATGTGTGTGTGTGTGTATGTGTGTGTGTGTGTGTGTGTATGTATATAACATTACTTGTAGTATCACTGCATCTTTTAGCCAAGTTTCCTTTTATAACTAAAGAAATGAAAGATTTCCTTGGCCTGAAATCTACCTGTACCCGCTGAGGAACCTTGAAATCGAAAATAATTGAATGTATACATTTTTTTTTCCCTAGTCAGAAAGTAAGAAACAATAAATGATGAATACGAACCAAAAGAACAAAATAAAAAAAAAGCCAGATTAAGTAGAAAACACCAACTTCCTACCAAATTTGATAGGATACTAGTAGCGTCAATAACATATCACGAAATGTCTCTTTCAAATGAAAGTATATATTAAGGGTCATACCTCCAATATTTTTTAAATATTAAGAACACGATGACGGTCTATTATTTTTATTGTTAAAAAACATTCGCAGGTCTTAATGCCAACTATTTCATTTTTTTTTTATTCATCTACTTTTTGCTATTTCTTGCGATTCTCAATACCAAGAAACAAACTTAATATCCATCCTCATAAATGTATTTACTTTTTAATTCTATTTACTGATTTTAGGAGGATAACTTGTTCATTAATAGGATAGCATATATTGAAATTTAAATTAGCAACACTTCCGGATGCAGATTTTAAACTTTCACAATAATGCTTTCACTATTTTCCTTGCTAATTTGACATAAGAAAGCACTCCTACAACTTCTCTCTCTCTCTCTCTTATTATTTACTGTTGTCATGTTTTTTTCCAATGAATGAGCATTTGATTATTTCCAGAATATACTCAAAGAGTTTTATCATAATTTGGTAAATAAATTTCATTATCCTATGTAATACATGTAAATTCTGTAGGACGTACGTTATGCGAATGTAAAACCATATCCCAATATTTACCTATATTATTATATAGTGTAACTACACTAATGCAATAATGTAGTTACACTATATAATAACATATGTAAATATAACTGCCGTCCTGATGGAGCTATAGATAGAATGGACGATGTTATTGTGTCTTAGTTTTTGCTTGACAAAGCCTGCGACACAGGCGAAACGGACCGTAGCAAGTGAAACAAAGGGAAACCACACCCCGATTGTGTGTCCTTATCCAGAATTTTGAAGAAAGACTGAAAGCAAAAGTGAGATAATATGAAAAAGTCAGTGTCAAAGAAGTTAATGCCACAAGGTGATTTCCTATAACACACACACACACACACACATATATACATATATATATATATATATATATATATATATATATATATATATATATATATATATATATATATATATATATATATACACACATACATACATATATATATATATTCTAATTTAGTTGACCAACCTGGCGCTGCCTGGGAAAACTCTGAATGACAGTCTATGGGTAGGGGAGGGAAAGGGGAGGAGGAGGGACGAAAAAAAAGAAGAAGAAGGAAGGGAAGGGGAAGGAGGGTGAGGGGAATATAGAGGGGGAGGGAAGGGGGAGGGGAAGTTACTTTCCTCTATCAGAAGAGAATAAAATGCATCTCCACTGAACAAAGACAGTAAATAAAAAATATTGTATTTCTACAATTCGCACTCAGGTGTGTCTGTGTGTTTGTGTGTGTGTGGGAAGGGAGAAGGTCTGTATAACGTGCAACAACTGTAATCGCTATAACAAATTCCGAAGGTACAAACGAAGAGGAAACAATCTAATTAATGAGAAGATTCACATTTGAACTAATAAAGAAAAAGGATATACTGTCATCATGCATCTTGCAAATCGTTTTGAGCTAGCAGCTACTACGCATGCACGAATGAAGAAGACAACTGGCAAGTGTATACATGCTTTATAGCTATGAAATATGTTTTGTAACAAAGCCAAAAATATTTAATTTAGCAATACAACCAAGCAGTGAGGTATAATGTTTAACACTTATATTAATGATAACTTATGATCTAAATTTATGTAAATTCTAATAAAAAATTTATGATATGGGGGATTTAGATTTATTGTTTTAGGTTAATCATACGTCTGACAGCACATGGAATAAAAGGTGAAGCGTCAGGAAAAGAGAATTAACCCAGTAACACTGAAGGAAAAGGTGACATAAAAACAAAAATTTAATTTGTTTTGTCTGTGTTTGTATGTCTGTCACGGGGTAGGGGTTTGATTTTGAGTTAAAAACCTTTCTGGAGTGGCATGAGGCAGTGTGCAAAATTTTGTCTGGGTCTGTCAAGCGGTTAGGATTTCTATGGTGGACAAACAAATATACAAACATTCACTTTTTTATATGTATATATGTACGTATATATATATATATATATATATATATATATATATATATATATATATATATATATATATATATATATATATATATATATATATATATATATATACATTCATACATACATACGTACATATATATATATATATATATATATATATATATATATATATATATATATATATATATATATATATATATATATATATATATATATATATATATATATATATATATACAGGAAAAAATCTAAAATTTTTAGCAAAAAACTAGAATGCCTGGATATTTTGACCAATCTCACACACATACTTGTATATATGTGTGTGTATGAAATTGGTAAAAACATCCAGTCATTCTAGTTTTTTGCTCAAAATTGCTGATTTTTTTCCTGAAGGGTGTTGTGTGTGTGTGTGTTTGTGTGTGTGTGTGAAATTGGTCAAAATATTCAGTCATTCTAGAATTTTTTTGTCAAAATTGTTGATTTTTTCCTGAAGAATATCATGTGTGTGAGTATGCATATGTGAAATTGGTCAAAATATTCAGGCCATTCGAGATTTTTGCTCAAAATAGAATTTTGCTCAAAATTTCTTTTTTTTCTGAAGAATGTCACGTGTGTGTGTGTGTGTGTGTGTGCACGCATGTGAAATTGGTCAAAATATCCAGTCATTCTAGTTTCTGCTCAAAAAAATTTTTTTTTTTTTCTGAAAAAGTCATGTTTGTGTGTATGTGTGTGTGTGTGAAATTGGTCAATATATTCGGTCATTCTAATTTTTTGCTCAAAATTGTTGATTATTTCCTAAGAAATGTCAGGTATGTGTGTGTATGTGTAAAATTGTTGAAAAATATTCAGTCACTCTTGTTTTTTGCTCAAAATTTTTATTTTTTCCCTGGAGAGTGTCATGAATGCTACTGTGTGTGTGTGTGTGTGTGTGTGTGTGTATGAAAATGGTCTAAATATCTAGTCATTCTAATATTTTGCTCAAAACTGTTGATTTTTTCCTGAAGAATGTTATGTCCCACCGTCGTAACTATTAACCATATTATCTCCCAGGAGATTCGCCATTTACTGGATTCTTCCCTGTGTAAAAAGAAGGATAACATTTTGACAGGCATTCACAGCCTTACTCGAATCGTTACTCTAAAGAGCAATTTTCCTCTCTCCCCTTCAGCCAATTCGTTTATGTAACTCAAGTGACAAGGAGAACTTGAAAGTCTTTTAACAACTTCCAATAAAGAATTAACCTTTCGTTTTCTATGGGAAATATTGAATAGAACATCGGTCTCTGATCTGTTAGACTGGCTTCCAATTCAGGTGTGATGTTATTAGAAGTGGTTCAGGGCATTAGACTGCTCTTTTCATTTTTGTTGCTGTTGGCACTATAAATCAGTTTTGAAATGTTTTTTTTTTTTTTTTGCCATGGGTTGATCTTTTATTCATCAGTTAAAAATGAAAGAGAAATACAAATACGAAGAAAGATAAAACTATATATATATATATATATATATATATATATATATATATATATATATATATATATATATGTAGATATATATATTATACATGTTTGTTTTCAAGTGTATAAAAAGCATGAGAATCCGTTTGCTTGTTTGTCTGTATGTCGGCCGATTTTCTTGTCTGCTTGGAAGTCTATGTATACCTGTGAAGAGAATGGAGCACTAAGGTACTGGAAAATTAAATTTTAACAAAGTATCTTTGTGAGAATCGAATCGTAAGCCACAATATCTAAAAACAAAAAAAAAAAACACTAAAGGTAAAGAATATTTCCATCAATATATTTGTCTTCGGTGTTTGACTTCCTTTATTTCTTTCCTTTGATACATATACCAATAAGTATCATGGTAAGTAAATAAAATAAGAATTGAAATATTTAGAAAATGGGATGGGTGTTGGCAGTGCCAAACGATTTGTGACTCATCTCCAGATAAACTGAATAAATAATTGCATTATAGTTTATGTTACTTTACCAGCCTTTTGCGTTCTTCGCGCGATTCCGTAATCCCTGCTGCCTTCAACACTCCTCCTTTGAAGAAAAGAGGAGTAGGTCACCGCTTATGTTGCCCTCCGTATATACGTGGGGTTACTGACATCTTATAGAAGTAAGGCCATTAAATTTCCTGTTCCGTCGGCATTCACTTAGAAAACAGACATATGTAAACCTTTCTTATAAAGGAGAGCTAATTCCTGGGAATTAGGTCACCGTTTTCATTACCCTTCTGATATGCATAAACTTACTCAGGTATAGAATAAAGAAGGCCACTAAATTTCCTGTTCCATCGGCCTTCATTTAAAAAAATGTAAACTTCTATCCTTCTAAAACAAATGGAAGATATAATCCATGAGGATTTTTTTTTTCTGATATTCTTGGGCTTATTCAATTCTTGAAGAAACACGGCCACTAAATTTCCCGTTCCATTGTTCTCCACTTTAAAAAAAAAGTAAACTTCCCATATTCAAAAATATTGGACATAATTCTTGAGGATTGGGTCATCTTTTCAATTGCCCCTCGTTGGCTCACTGAGATCTTGACGAAAGAAGGCCATTAAATTTCCTGCTCCGTCGGCCTCCACTTAGAAAATAGACACATGTAAACAGGAACGAAGCAGATGTGTGGAAGTTTGTCTGAAGACGTCGCGAAATGTCTGGTGGAGCGAAGGGGAAGCGAGACTTCCTACTCGGTATTGGAAAAGGAATCTGCTGATACGGAATATCGGGAAAAATCGAAGTCTCTTGAACAATCAGAAAAGGCTGTGACATTTTCGGTTATGCAACGCCTGGGATCATTCGTAAATGGTATTTGAGTTACTGCGTCTGCATGAGATATATATATATATATATATATATATATATATATATATATATATATATATATATATATATATATATATATATATATATATATGTGTGTGTGTGTGTGTGTGTGTGTGTGTGTGCTAGTGTATGTGTGTATGTGTGTGTATATATATATTAATTATATATATATATATATATATATATATATATATATATATATATATATATATATATATATATATATATATATATATATATATATATTTATATATATTGCAACTGGGGCCGTTTTTCTCGCAACCTCGCCCGTTTTTACATTTTCAAAGTAATTGAAAAAGAAATAAAAATTGATGTCCTTCATGAACCGCTAGAGCTGAGGTTTCCACTCACCCCTTTCATAAACCCTCTCCTTCATTTTCCACAATGCTTAATTAAGCCTAATCCTCTTCTCTGTTCACAATGACTGCCTAAGGACTTATTTTCAGTTGACCATCGTACCTTCCTGGCATCACACAGGGCCAGGGGGTGCCCACCCATAAAAGAGAAAGTTGGCGTCGCCATATTGAACACGAGGGTTATTGTGCGACCATGTGATCACAATAGAAAACGTGATGAACATCGACCCTTGCGCCATCTGGAAGAGACACCCAGGGTAATCCTGGATGGTTATAAATAGGCACTGCAAGAGAAATCAGAGAGAGACGCACGCCCGATGCAGAAGAGCTCAGATGTCCTTAACCTTGCCTGCCATTTGAACCTACCACTTGGTCGACCCGAGGCTCAAACCAGAATCTTTGTAGTGGCATTATAA
>NC_089783.1:17336781-17386781 GCF_040412425.1 Macrobrachium rosenbergii | reverse complement strand
CCTGCGCGACATCTCTCCAAAAACCCCTGGATCCTCTCATGAAGGCTCAGGCGTAGAAACCTGCAGGTGTAACATAGACACCCCCCATATCTAACTTGTATCAGCTGAGGCTCATAGAAGTTCAAGTCATTCCATAAGGCGCAGCTGCAAGGAAGTGGTGTATAACGTAAGTCGGTCAAGTCGACAGTCAACCCAAGTAAAACCACTAAGGAAAGGTCGTTTGATAAAACTATAAAACAATTCCAAGTTACTAACTGGAATTTCCACAATCAACCCCCTATCAGATACACAATGTTAAGATACTACCCATACAAATTCTTCCCAGTAAAAATTACCTGAGAACCATACATATATACTGAATTCATTAAAGACGATTCTAAACACCCGAGACGTAAAATATCTCCCAAAGTTCTCCCATAGAAGCAGCAACCACAGCCTTAACCTGAGTATGAATTTCCAATGACACGGATTCCGCTCCGTTCTGAATATTCAACAAGGTAGTTTGACCGGGGGACAAAGCTACTGTAACATCTAAAACCTCCCCACATCCTACCAACTTGTGATCCATTTAAAGTAGTCCTTAAAGTTCCAAAACCTTACCGCAATTACTCATAACTATCTCGTAAAGTAGTCAAAGTTTTAACCTGGTTAGCAGACACTGTCAATACTGCTCAATTCTCAACAAATTAGCAACTGACATACTAGCAATCGCTCCTTCTAGAGGAGAACTGAAAAATCGAAACACCTAAATTCGAAAGCCATGTTAGTCTTCCTAATCCTATCCTAAACCGTAACTGCTGTAGCATTAAGTTCAGTTAGCCAATCCCGTAACAGATCAGACAGATTCCGTCCGATATTCAACTCACTCAAAAAAAAAGTTCCTAAGCAACAGAACTTTATTCTGCAACCCTATACTCAAAGATATTGCGCCAGAAACATCATATTCTTGAATCGTAACACCCGGGCCTAACCTCATTACGAAATTAGCCCATGCCACGACTCCCAAAGTCATGGGAATACAAGACTTCAGCGTAAAATACAAAAGAAAGAATTTAAAAGTTACCAGATCTCGAAACAGGAAAGAAAAAAAAAGGAAACCCATATATCTATAAAACCCTGCGGTATTTTGCACTTAATTTCAACTAAGTATTGCAGCACACAAGAGCAAAAAACTGAACTTGGACAATTTGTATAACTCTACGGACCAATGTCCTCCCCAGTTAAAAAAAACTACAAGTCACGCCCATTTAAATCCCATTAAAAGAAAAACAAAAAGAGAGAGGAAAGAAAAAAAAATTATCAGAACCACAGTACAAGAAAGGAACTAACCCATAAGATTCCCATTAACCTGTCTTTTTAATTTTACATATATGTGTCAACCGAGACACACCCGTATTCTCATCTAGAACAAGTAATCTATTCCCCTTCTTTACTCCTACAACACGAAAAGGACCTTCAAATTTAGGACCCAGTTTATAGTTCAACTGATCCCTGACGTTTATTTTCACAAAAACCTTATCTCCCACAACAACTTTAGCTCTATCCAGCTCTTCATTACTTCTATCCACCATACCCCGCGATTTCATTTCAAGATTCCTAGCAAGACTCGCATATCTCTCTTTTGCCGTCGACACAAGCGCCCTAACAGTCTCATCCTCCGATGGAATAGGTAACAAATCGAACGCGCCCCGCGCGGGCTAACCAAACAGCGCTTCACTGGGGGACATTCCAATGATATCACTAATCATGGTGTTAATGCTATACTGCACACGTGGAATATATCGATCCCAATTTACATCATTCCCCCCTACAGTCATTCTGAGAGCTTCAATAACCTTCTTATTTGCCCGTTCACACAGCCCATTAGATTCTGATCTATAGGGAATAATAGTGACCTTCCGAATGCCCATTACATCCGCAAGATACTCTAACGTCTTGTTCACAAATTCTCTCCCATTATCTGTAATCAGCACCTCAGGAAGCCCATAACGACAAATATACCCATTAACCATCTCCGGCCCAGACGGGTAGACCCAATTGTTTACGCTCAGGTCTTGGTCATTTACTCCTGGGTGAACAGTTGAAGAGTTAGAGGCATTGGAAGTTTCCACAAAATGCTTTCTAATTTTACCCGTGTAATTTTTATTATCACTAAAGTGGTACCATTGGATAGCTGAAAGTTTATTCTAGCGTATATTAAAAGTACTCAGAAATAAGATAACACCTACCACCGTTTAAGGTGATGAAAAAGGGCCAAAAATAAATTTTTAGCATTTCTTAATCTCTTCCTCTGTCTTCAAATGTCAAAAAATATATTTTCTGGTTAATCAAATGTAATAAGTTTTACGTAAGTAGATAGAACATTCCTCACTTATAGTGATGGTAAATATTTCAGTCGAAATAAATCAATATTTTACGAAAATGACAAGGCAATTAACAGCAGCGACCATCAGGCCTATTAATTACGGGTGTTTAGTTTATAGCCGGCGTTGGCAGCCCTGATGGCTAGGTTCGTCATCGTCCCACGTGGAATAAGTAAAATTTGAAAAACGTATCAGGGAGTTTCTTTTTTAAACAAACCCAACTGTGGAATTGGGACTCAACGATACATTTTTTTTTTATTTCACTTATCCCACGTGGGATGACGTGTGTGTGTGTGTGTGTGTGTGTGTGTGTGTGTGTGTGTGTGTGTAATGAAAAAGGCGAGAAAGTGTAATGAAACTGGATAAAATAAAAATGAAAATTACTATTAACCATCACAACTATAATTCGTTTCTCTTCGAATAAAAATTCATGTACAGGCTCTGTAATCAAGCACAGGCTCTGTTTTTTTCCTACTTGAGCAGTTATCACCACTTCCTCATCTTATACTGAACTGAAATAAAAACCCGCAAATTCGTATCACCACCTTTTGCATATTGCGAGTGAGTTTTGAATTACAGCAATTTGCTGTTTCCCAAGCCGAAGCTATTGTTGGTTCATTGTTTATGCCCGAACTGTTACAACGGTAGTTTGAGCGTGGGGTAACTATCATTGCTTCAGCAACAACTGATGTTACTACCACAGCCCAGTTAGAAAAGACACGTTGCTGTTTATCATAGATGCGGCAGTAAACAAAAGGTGGCGAACAGGAAGTCATGCAATTTCTGTGTAATTCAGTTCAGCATAACCAAGTGAAGGGTAAAATATTAAAAATTTTGTGTGAATACAGAAGGACATAAAAAAGTTCGTAGAAGTGAATTTACAGAAGGACCTTTGGTATATAAACATATTGCAGATTACAAAGGTAGGGAAATGTGTTATATACAGTATATTTGTGTGTGTATGCGTATGATGGGAATGTGACTGCGGAGGGATTTGGGGTTATTTATCTTTACAATGCCTAGTTACTTAGGGGGTGGTTAATTATGTATATTATATCTACATAATGCAATTCCATTGTGAAACTACATTACTTTTACCTAATGTTTCTTGTTCTTGTGGGCCTAATAAATTTTTTTTTATTTCTTCTGAAGTATTTGGTTGAGGATTGCTATGGGAGTGACCTTGACCTTGTGTTCTTCCCCTCAGGCAGTTGATGGGGAGGCCTTGCCCTAGCTCCTTCCGTCCGGACGTTCAGCGTCGGCTTGGCTGTTATATACACAGCCTTTGTTATTGTTAGATCCCGACATGTGTTGCTTTTGCATTTTATTCTGTTGTCTATCAGTTCTTGTAATGCTGGTTTCTTGTTGTGTTTTGTCTGACTTTTCTATATTTTCTCGCTTCTACGTTCAGCCTTTTTTCAAAATTCTGGATAAGGAAAACCAATCTGGGTGTGGTCATAATCCACATTGGTATTCATCTCCTTGGGCATAGATCCACCGGCTGTTGGCTTTCACTTCCCCAGGGCATAAACCTCATTGGTATTTCTTCCTCGGCTTTTGTCGAGTATGTTCATTCAGAAGGCTATAGTGATAAGCAATAGTAAAATATTAAAGAATTTATGGTGATTACGAAATCCATAGCTGTATATGCATATGCAAATATAATAATAACATGAGCTTTCGCATGTTTCCATACTTCTTCATATATACAATGAAGTATTAAAATAGTCGCGATTAATTAAGCAGAAGCGAAAAGTCACTCTTACAATGAACATTTAGTAGTTATAGGTAATTCAAAGGTTGATTTGCTATGGATAGTTGCCTAACAAGTATAAATTTTGTGACTATCGATTCCATATCCTCAACGATCTCCGGTCAATATAGTTTATATCGTCGTGATTATCTTGTTCAGTAGCTAGCGGAAGTCCTACTCGGTCAGCATCGGCGCCCTAAGCATGACTTTTTTGCCTGTGACTTTTTTACATGAATTCGTCAACAACTCTTTACCACATTTCTACGGACTCGCCATAACCATAAGAAGGCATTCTCTGACTCCCAGCTATGTGAAATTAGGTCTCGTTCATTTTTACCTGTCAAAAACTTTGCAGGTTTGCTGACACACTTCCTAGGTAGCTTATAAAACACGCAGAAATTCAGAAATTCTATAAATTAAACATTACATTGAACAACATAACGCTCATAAGACAGGACGAGGAATCATTATTCACAAAGGTTCCTGTAAACGACATCCTGAATTTCATAAGGGGAAAAAATCAACTCCTTACGAAGACCTATTTCCTCTGGGCAGTGAAAAAAAAAGTTGAATTAATCAAGCTCGTGTAACCAATAACATGCCCTCTTTTAACTGAAGGTTTACAAAGACCTGAGTGTGGGATAGGCAGCCTGCTATGCCTCTTTTAAGCCAATGTCTGCATGTACTTTAATGACTTGGTCCCAAAGTGGTTTTGGTGCGACACGATGACATTTTCACGTTCTGGAATAATAGTTGAGAAGATTTTGATATCTACTCGTATCTGCAGCAAAATGAATTCACCTCTAGCATTACCTTCAAAACTGAATGAGAAAAGGACAGGAACTAGCCTTCTTAGATATATCAGTAGGGAATCATTCAAGGACAGTTTCAACGTCTATAGAAGACCAGCGTTCTCTATTTCCTGCATTCATTTCCTAACTCTCATGACATTGCAATTTCAATGAAGACTGGGGTATGTGTAATTTTTTTCTCGGAGACCAGAAACCTATTCTGACGGTTACATAGACAAAGGAGTCGATTTCATCTGTAAACAACTCAACCAGCTGCCTCACTAAGCCAGTAAGATATCGCTTCAAACCAGTGGGCGTAACAAAATAAGGGACATACCAGCAAAATAAAACTCCCGTACGTAGAGGCATTAAGAACATGTCTATAGGAACATCGAACCTGACTACCCTTCTGCTTTCATATCGAAGAATCGTAGAAAATGCTCTTATTAATGTCCATCAAAATAAAAGAGAATTATGCTTATACAGCAGAGTTGATATCAATTTACACCTTTCTTGATGGGTCAATGGTCAAAAGACACTGTACATCACCTATGGTCAAAAATACAACATTGTTGCTAAATAAAGTAACATTTCGAATACCAGTGGTAACGAATCACTTATCAGTTCAAATTCTTCTGGTTGTAAGCTATTCGTGAGGTATAGTGAATTAGGCAATAAACGATAACGAGCACATTGTTTCTATGCGCTAAAACATATTCGTCAGATCCCAAATGCATACGTCAGACATTACTCGCCACCGGCACCATTGCCTCTACAGCAAAAGTGCCCTGCCAGATCATCATATCACGCTGTTCGAAGACTTTCAAAGGTCACCCTCGTGATATACGTATTTTTACGTTTTTCCGTGGTTTTAGTTTGAAATATGCTCTGTGAGACAGGTAGCAACAGTTTAAGTTAATTTAGCCTTGTGATTCTGACTTCGTGGGTACGGGAAAACGTAAAAAAAAAAAGGAAAACAAAGGAGAATTTCATATGAGCATAGGGCTCTGGTTACTGAGGGAAATATTACGTAAAACACGTGGGCACATTTAAAGTAGTGTATTTACATAAATGACATTAGTACGGGAAAGAGGAACTCAGTAGGTTGAATGAAACTGGGGAATTCCAGCCACAGTCCGAGAAGCTTCCACGAAATAGCATCCCTCTGAAATGAGAGATATGCACATTATACGCCAGTAATGAAAATAGACAAAAGAATAATGAATTCGAGGCTGCACTGAGGGTGCCAAAGGAGTAATAAAGAATTAATACTGCCGATGCAAGAGGTGCACGGACATTAGACAAGGGAGATTTCTGGCTTTCTCTTTAAGAAAATATTACGAGACAAAAGCGTGACTGAAATGGGGCTCTTCCAGGGCACTTTACCTTAGCAGATTTTCCGAGGGCGTGTAGAAGGCGGTCCGTGGATGACTTGCGATTTCCGAGGACGAGTTTCTTCCACGTGGTGAGATGCAAGGGCTTCCGTAAAGGGGCAAGGCGATGGGGACTCCTCGAAACTCCAAGCAATGGCGTGTGGGCTCGAGGAATACGGTTGAAGGGCACGAGGAGAAGTATACTTTGGGAAGGGCCACGTGGTTAGGAGGCAAGGGCATCGATGGGGCCAGGTGTTGAGGACGTCTTCACAAGTTCACTCCATATCTTCCAGCCCGCGTGTGCGTGCTGAGACCTTGGGCTTTTGCCTTTTATCCCCTCCTATGGGACAGGGGGGGTGCGCCCAACACAGATGCTTTGACTCATTGCACCTGCTGCCCGCAGGGGAGGTTTTGGCCTGTAGGAGAAACGCCCAAGCCAGATTACTTTTGCCTCGAAGGAAAGATCTTTATCAAAAATGGGAGCGCCTTTAATCTTTTAAACCTTGTTTTTAAGTCGATAGACAGATGGTCTATCGATCGGCCGGCTGGCAGTAAATGAACAACCAACAACAACAAAGGAGGGGGAGGTAATTTGCTAGCGAATTCTTGCTAATCATAATACCTCCCCATACAAGATGATGTACATACCTCCTTCGGGTGTGTACATCGATATTCAAGAATGAGCGGCAAATGCTTTACGTTACTCTACATTCTGCCTTGCAATGAACTTTACTCCTAAGGGTTTTATGAAGCTGAGACATTACATTTAATAACACATTGGGACAATTTTCGTTAACAGGACGCAAAGTGATTTAAACACTTGCAAAAGAATAATTACTTTAGATTTGGTTACCCACTGTAACTTTATAAAGTGACTCGAACAATTGTGAATTAATTAAGATTATAGGACCACGTATATGAGGCTATGGCCAACAAATGAAAAGAAATGGTTATTGTTCAAGAATTAAAATACACGGTTACTTAATTTTAGATAAAATGCATGCGGTTAGTACAATCTGCCTTGAAGAGGCTGTGTAAATGAAAAACAGCGTTTATTTTTGTAAATGACATCCCCTTTTACACGATACTGTAATGACTATACATATTCGCATTGATAATTTATCTTCGTTTTAACTTACTTGGCTCAGCTATCGTTCAACGCGAGCTGAGGGATGACCCACACACCGGGAATTTGACAGTCGTGTGCGGGCGAGAGTATTCGCGAGGTTTTAATTCGCTAACCTTAAACTACGCTAATTTTTTATGCGTCCACTGCCTACTCAATGTTATGACGGGCGAGCAGACAAAAGATGTGGGGTAGGACAAACAGCAGTCTTGGAAGGAATGGAAGGGGGAAAAGGGATAATAATAACAAAAGGAAAATTAGCAAGACGTTACGAATGAAAACTTGACCGCATATGAAAGGCGGGACACGTCCCTCAGAGCTTACAAAAGGGGCATTTAAATCACAAGGGCAAGAGTTTATGACTCGCGATTCATTAAAATTAAAGATAAATAAATGACTAAAAGAAAGTAAATGATATTGGCAGAAGAACTAAGGGAAAAAGAGGGAGGGTTTTATTGTGTTAGGCGGGAATTTCTCGTCCTACGCCTATAAATTACGGCCCGGACTATCACTTCAGTCCCAGGGCGAGGAAAGTGCACCGAAGGGCGCGACTCCTTCAGGAGGGCTGACACGCACGCCCGGTGCCAAGGTATGGGCGCAAGGGCGTGCCACTTCTCACTCTGTTATTCTTAATGATTTATACATTGTGTGGGGAATGGTATCCCGTATTTAATTGCCTCTTTGGGGATAATTTAAGGGAAGATTAAATAGAAGGTGATAAGAGATAGAAGTTCCTGAGGAACGGGGAAGATAGAGGAGGGCCTGACATCCCCTTCTGGATTAGGGGTGCCAAGACCTTCGAAAGATGAAATGGTGGCACAGGTGCCATGGGAGCTCTAGAGCTCTTTGTAAATTACCTGGAATGTCCCACGCCCGTGGTAATTTCGCCTCGAGTCTTTCTTAATGGGACAGTCGTCCTCGGCCGGGAAGCGGAGGGCCCGCGACCGGAGGGCGGCACGGAGTACCACCTGGGCCTGCTGATGCGACAGCTGACGCAGGAGTGTTCCGTGCGGGTTCTACCATGATCCGTCGCGGCTCTTGTAGTTCATCGGCCAAGTGAGATATGGCAGAATCCTGACTTGCAATTGCGTCGGCGACGGGCTGAGGCAGAGAGGAGGCGGTCGGGGTGGCGTGAGCGGCTCGCAGGTAACGTTGACCAGCTCAGGCACGGGTTGCGAGGCCGCACCTGCAGGTGAGCTTCCGCGGTGGTCGGGAGGAACCGTCTCTCTGACCGACGCTGGTAGCGGTGCCAGGCCGGGGGACGAGAGGGGGTCCTGAGTTGGATCCCGTGAATGGAGATCGGCGTAGCGCTCTGGCGTTGGCACTAGGGCAGAGTCAGGCGCTATCAGAGGTTTCTTGGGCTCGTCGGTCAGGACGGACGAAGCTTGGCCCTGCTCGGGGCATGCAAGTGGCACCGGCAGGAATTTGGCATCTCCTGAAGGGAGATTTGATTGGGGCCCTGGCACTGGCACTGAGGCAGGGCCGGGCACTGGAATGGGATCGGGAACCGATCGAGGGGGCCACTGTACATCGTACTCAGGTGGCACTGGTGGGGACTGCACGTCCTCCTGGTACCCAGGGGGCGCCAGTCTTGGCTGAGGGAGAAGCGGGGGAGGATTACTCGCGCCCGCGGAATGATTCGGGAATGGGGACCCCTAGATGGTCGTGATTTCGGTGGGGACTGAAAGTCCTGTCCCAGGATGACGTCATAGCCTCCGGGAGATGGCTTGCTACTGCAAGATTGCACATTTTGGATTGGTGAGGTCGTGAGACTCTCAATTGGACCGTAGGGAGTATCATTTTAAATTGATTTATTCCTCGATCGTGACGAGTTTTCGTCTATTGCGATAGCTCCGTAGGGAACTCTGTCCCTTCGGATGAGGGAGATTTGTGCGCCCGAGTCCTCGAATGCAGTGACTCGGCGCCGCGGGCTCGCTACCTCGTGGAGGGGCCACGTATACAGGCCCTTCGGCGGGAGGGCCTAATGATGTGGGATCTGTGACGGCCAAGGCGACGGTGGGAGTATTTGATTTATTATTGCGTGGGCATTTTGCCCATGCGGGAGAATGGCCATAAACCTTGCACGCCGTGCAAAAGGTCTGGCTAAAGTCTTTCGCGCTGCCCCTGTGGAGGGCGCAGGCGAGTTATTTGTCGGTTTTCGGGAGAGAGGAGCCGGTTTCTTGTTCCGGCACTGTTCAGAGGAATGCCCGTTTTCTTGCAATAATGGCAAGTTAGGGCTTGCCCGAGTTCCCATTTTTGTGGGAATTTGAACCTCCGAGGAGGGACGGGGATTTATCTTCCGCCCCATGGATCCTTCTTGAGGGTGGTGGGTTTCCACATATCTGCTATTCGGCAACACTCGGTGAGTGTTGCTGGGGCTTTTTCCACTATATGAGTGGCGAGGGCAGGAGGGGCGTAGCGCAGGAAATGCTCGAATTTAAACCGCTCGAGTACCTCGGCGGTGTTAGTGGCTCCTTCGGAATCGAGCCATTTTGTCAACGCCCGCTCCGAATGGTACGCCCAATCGGACCAAGTCTGGCCTGCTTCTCTGGGCTGCTCTCTCCAACGTCTCCTCCACCGTTCGGGGTAATCTCGCACGCCGTAACTGCTTGGCGACGGCTTCCCAGTTTCCCGATCGTCTGCGGGAAGGGCGTGGTAGGCAACGAGGGCCTTTCCGCCCAGGAATTTAGTGAGAACAAGGGAGAGTTCCGCGGGGAGAGATCGCAGCACTCCAGGACTCGTTCGGCCCTTTCAAGCCATACTCAGGCTCGGACTCGGTCCATTTTGGCATGAACGAGTGAGCTTGGCTGAGGGCACTCATCCCCGCGGCAGGGGCGGGGGTGGCGTGCTGTCGTTCTAGCACCTGGAGCTCATGGGCTCGTTCTCTCTCTCTCTCCTCACGTTCTCTCTCCCTCTCTGCACGTTCTTTATCCTTCTCCTGCTCTTGAGCGATTCGTTCTCTCTCCTCTCGTTGTTCTTGGGCAATTCGTTCCCTCTCTCTCTCTGCACGTTCTTTATCCTTCTCCTGCTCTTGAGCGATTCGTTCTCTCTCCTCTCGTTGTTCTTGGGCAATTCGTTCCCTCTCTCTCTCTGCACGTTCTTTATCCTTCTCTGCACGTTCTTTTTCCTCCCGTTGTTCTTGAGCGATTCTTTCCCTCTCCCTCTCTTCACGTTCTCTCTCCCTCTCTTCACGTTCTCTTGCTCTCTCCGCCTTGGCATCGTCCACTCGTTCTTGAACCCATGCTCTCAGATCTTGCCCCGATAGTCCCATGTCCTTCCCAGCGGACATGTAGAATTTGAAATCCTCGTTTTGTTGGGCTCTGGTATTAGCCATTTTGAAATAATGGTTATATGATATGTCTGAAAAGACTCAGGTTGTCTGAAAAGACTCAATTGCAGGAATCTGAAACACTCAATGGTTCAGACTGCAGGAGAATGGATCTGTCTGAATAAGACAGGTGATTAGTAAGTCTGAGGAGACTTTTTGTTAAAATTTGATATGTCTTGAAAGACGTGGTTGTTCTTGGCGAACGAATTTTAATATGTGTCTCGGAAGACGTAGTTGGATTTTGTCAAATTTCGGACTTGGCCGGCTGTAGCGTGAAGTTAAGGAGTTGTTCTAACGAACTAGAATGATCAGTCCCGTAAGGGCTTAGATGTGTGTGAACTACACTATATAATGTCTCAAAGGACTTAATTTTGGGTTCCCGCAGGAATGAGAAATGAGAAATTCTCGCCACGTCAGGACGTAGAATTTTTGTATGAGTCTCTGAGGACTGGAATTTGGAGAAATTCTCGCCACGTGCGACGTAGAATTTTAGGAGTCTCTGAGGACTGGAGTTTGGAGGAATTTCGCCACGTGCGACGTAGAATTTTAGGAGTCTCTGAGGGCTGAATTTGGAGAAATTCTCGCCACGTGCGACGTAGAATTTTAGGAGTCACTTAGGACTTGGAATTTGTGGAATTTGGAGGAATTCTCGTCACGCACGACGTAGAATTTTAGGAGTCACTTAGGACTTGAATTACGATTCGTCCCTTAGGACTTAGAAATTACTAACGGGAAACCCAAAGAAAAATGTATGCTGGGAAATGAATGGGGGAAAAAAAATGCTACACACGCGGGCATGGGCGGGGGTGGGGGGGGTGCAGGTCGTTTGGCCAACACCGGAGGTATTTTTAGATTCTGGGTGAATGAACCCGTATATTTATATACCGTCTGGGATTCCGGAGAATTTCCCAGTCGTCTGAGAGGATAACAATACAATGGCCTAGTAATTTTCCCTATAAGCGGAGTTTAAATTTCGCTTTCCTAACACCTAACTCGAATCCTAACTACACTGAGAGAATTTTCAGCAATGCAAGCTGACTTCGTCGTGTCCCACGTGGGATTTTATTCGCGCCTAAATAACAGTTCGCTAATTCGAAATGCGAGGTAAAAGTTATCACAGAGGAATTTCTTTCGCACTATTCCTCGAAGCAAGGATATGGCAAAGATTTTAACACAGGAATTTTCGCACTATTCCTCGAAGCAAAAGATATGGCAAAGATTTTAACACAGAGGAATTTCGCACTATTCCTCGAAGCAAAGGATGGTTAGCACTGGTTATTTCCTAACTACCTATCCTGAAAGGCATGCATTAACGAATCTCATACGGCGGTTCTTTTCTCTCAGTGATTACATGCGTCCCTATTTCTAATTCCTAGGAACAGTCACGATTGTAAAAAGGTTTTGCTAAGATTAACACATTACTTACGTGGAATTTTCTGGATCTGTGTGCTGGTTTTACACAAAAGGTTCGTAATTGTCTCGTACCCAGCTTAGCTTTGCTAATAGCTGATCTGGCAAGTTGCAAATGCAATAAAGCAACACTAGGGGAACTGCAACTGCAAAACGAGATCTATGGCCAGGTCGCCATTTTTACGTTTTTCCGTGGTTTTAGTTTGAAATATGCTCTGTGAGACAGGTAGCAACAGTTTAAGTTAATTTAGCCTTGTGATTCTGACTTCGTGGGTACGGGAAAATGTAAAAAAAAAAAGGAAAACAAAGGAGAATTTCATATGAGCATAGGGCTCTTGTTACTGAGGGAAATATTACGTAAAACACGTGGGCACATTTAAAGTAGTGTATTTACATAAATGACATTAGTACGGGAAAGAGGAACTCAGTAGGTTGAATGAAACTGGGGAATTCCAGCCACAGTCCGAGAAGCTTCCACGAAATAGCATCCCTCTGAAATGAGAGATATGCACATTATACGCCAGTAATGAAAATAGACAAAAGAATAATGAATTCGAGGCTGCACTGAGGGTGCCAAAGGAGTAATAAAGAATTAATACTGCCGATGCAAGAGGTGCACGGACATTAGACAAGGGAGATTTCTGGCTTTCTCTTTAAGAAAATATTACGAGACAAAAGCGTGACTGAAATGGGGCTCTTCCAGGGCACTTTACCTTAGCAGATTTTCCGAGGGCGCGTAGAAGGCGGTCCGTGGATGACTTGCGATTTCCGAGGACGAGTTTCTTCCACGTGGTGAGATGCAAGGGCTTCCGTAAAGGGGCAAGGCGATGGGGACTCCTCGAAACTCCAAGCAATGGCGTGTGGGCTCGAGGAATACGGTTGAAGGGCACGAGGAGAAGTATACTTTGGGAAGGGCCACGTGGTTAGGAGGCAAGGGCATCGATGGGGCCAGGTGTTGAGGACGTCTTCACAAGTTCACTCCATATCTTCCAGCCCGCGTGTGTGTGTGAGACCTTGGGCTTTTGCCTTTATCCCCTCCTATGGGACAGGGGTGCGCCCAACACAGATGCTTTGACTCATTGCACCTGCTGCCCGCAGGGGAGGTTTTGGCCTGTAGGAGAAACGCCCAAGCCAGATTACTTTTGCCTCGAAGGAAAGATCTTTATCAAAAATGGGAGCGCCTTTAATCTTTTAAACCCTTGTTTTTAAGTCGATAGACAGATGGTCTATCGATCGGCCGGCTGGCAGTAAATGAACAACCAACAACAACAAAGGAGGGGGGGGGAGGTAATTTGCTAGCGAATTCTTGCTAATCATAATAATATATATATATATATATATATATATATATATATATATATATATATATATATATATATATATATATATATATATATATATATATATATATATATATATATATATATATATATATATATATATATATAATATATATATATATATATATATATATATATATATATATATATATATATATATATATATATATATATATATATATATATATATATATAAAATCCACATGGTCACATTTTTCAGAACTCCACCTACCACACACACACAACAATTATATATATATATATATATATATATATATATATATATATATATATATATATATACATATATATTATATAATGTAATCCTCATGATAATAGTTTTCATAGCTCCACCTAATAATATCGGAACAGAATTCGAATATCAGGCGACGATCGAACAATATGATCGGGTTTCAGTAAATTCATTGACCACTGTTCGAATTAGCCGCTAATTATATCACTTACGACAGATATAAATTATTTATATAATGCCACTTTGTCCTCCTACCTTCTCAATTTTCCCAGAATTTTGGGTTATATTTATCACTGCAACCTTGAATCCATATGGCAAATCGCTGAAGGTGACCTTTTACCGTAGTAGATCACGAACCTACGCACCTTTAATTAGTAATAATAAAATTATAAAAATTACCTTGCATTCACTGGTGCGAGTTAATAGGCTCACAGTTGAATCACCTTAACAAAAGCATTCTATACTATTTTTATCTATGACCATGTCATTGTGACGCCAAGTTACATTAACTAATAATAATGATAATATCCTTTGTTTCAGCTCCGGGCCATATACGATGAACGATAAGATGAACACAATACATTATACTAAACTAAGTAAGCTAGTATAAAGTAATATTCATAAACTCTTATACCCAAGCACTGCTGAAAACAACGGCAACAACTATAATAATAATAATAATAATAATAATAATAATAATAATAATAATAATAATAATAATAATAATAATAATAATAATAATTCCAGATAAAGACCAAACACCGATACATAATTCAGGTAGTTTGCTAGACAGGAAAAGTAAAAGGCAAATCTCCATAATAATAATAATAATAATAATAATAATAATAATAATAATAATAATAATAATAATAATAATAATAATAATAATTTTTTTCAGGTGGGCTAACTACTGGTACATAATTAGGGAGTTCGCTAAAAAGGAAGAGTGCCCGGCAACTCTCAATATAATAATAAAATAATAATAATAATAATAATAATACTAATTTCTGTCGATTTTCTGGTCATCGCCTTAAACTTCTTCGATGGCGAAAGGGCAATAAAGCGACGTCCCACAAGCAGGCAATTGCAGCAGTCGTTGGCTGTTATCCTCAGGAACAGCTTGTTTCAGTGTTGTAGAGTCCCCGGCTTGGTAAGACAGGTTTCGTTGATACCTAACTCGACTTTCTCGTTCATTTGCGGTCGGGATCTCTTCCGTGCTCTACTGAACGATCGTTGGTTTCACTTTGTTTGGTTTGTACGTTTTCAAAGTAAGGTGGTGCTTATATGTTTTATGCTTGTTTTGTTTTCTCGTCAGTATCGTAGCTCCCGTAGAATAGGAGAGCCTTTACTTTTTAAAATTTGCTTTCTTCTTGTTTGATCTTCACTTCGGGCGGTATTTTGTTGTATAGTCTTGGTGCGCAGTGTACAAATGCTATCTAGTCTGGACTTACTTGTTCTAGGTGCAAATAGCCTGTATGCTTCACTTGCATGTCTGTTTACAACATTCATTTGAGGTCTAAAGAAGCTTGAGCAGTTTCTCAGATATGTCATATTGTGAATAGACTTTGCAAGATTTTGGGCTTTAAGGCTTGCTTCAAGGCTTGTTGGTTTGGCGAGTGGATACTGTTGCCAGTTTTGCGTTTTATTTCTCAAATATTTAGTTGTGGTACTTAAACTATGACATACAGTTGTCGTTAGAAAGTTTTCCTTTTGCGGGTTTTGTATCTTCAAATATTGGATTTTTCGATTTTTTTTTGTAAATTCCTACAATCTGTTCAAAATGTTTAGTTTAAGTATTGTTGTAGATTGCCATTCAACACGGTATTTAAGACGGTTTCGAAGCCTATTTATTACTGAGCTGAACCAGACTGCTTTGAGTGATAATTCTATGCACTTTGGCTTTTTACTAGCAATCTTATGCAGTGCTACCGATGTTTTAATTTTAACTTTATGCTGCGATGTTTTCATTTTAACTTTATGCTGCAATAGAGCAAGTCTTACGATGCAATGGGGTTTAAAGTTTAATTCGACTAACCTAGCCTTCCTCATATGGGGTATATTAAGTTGATTTAAACTTTTAATTACTGTAGGCTTAAGTGGCAATAAACTAGTAATAACGCATATCAGTATTTATAAGGCCTTGCTTTCTGCTCCTTGTCTTAGTATTTTAAAACTTATCAGATGGCCCAGCTGATTGTAACTGATAGTCAGCCTTTGGTTCTTTCCACTTGCTAGAACATTTTGGGCTTTAATATATATTTTATTTCAGGTCAGGGTGTGCCGTTAAATAAGCGTGCCACAATGAGTTATTGAATTGTCTTGGATGTGCCGATACCTTATGACGAAACAGGATTAATGGGTGAGTAAGTATTGTTTTTAGTCGAGTGACTTGAGCAACCCCCCGAACACTCTTTAGTTTAGTTTTTTCAGAATCAAAACTCGTAAGTTTTCATTTTAAGTTTAGGTTTTTTAATGCTTTTGGTTTATTTTTTTCAGATTCAAAACCTTAGTTTTGAGAATTTTGAGAGTTGTGTTTTATCATCTTTAAAATTGCTAAGGTTAAATTTAACTTTTCCAGCTTTGAACTTTCAAGAAATTTTAGTTTTTGTTTGCTTCGGAACTTTTGTTTTCAAGTATTTAATTTTTATTTTTGATTATTCGTTTAGTTATATAGAAGTTTGTGTGTGTGGGAAGTTTGTGTGTGTGGGAAGTTTGTGTGTGTGGGAAGTTTGTGTGTGTGGGAAGTTTGTGTGTGTGGGAAGTTTGTGTGTGTGGGAAGTTTGTGTGTGTGGGAAGTTTGTGTGTGTGGGAAGTTTGTGTGTGTGGGAAGTTTGTGTGTGGAGGGTAATTTTTGAAAGCTTGTAGAGTAAATCTAGCATATTTTTTTTAGGTTAGTGGATGTAAACTTATTTAAATTTATTTATACTTTTGCCTTATGTGGTTTGGTCTTGTAATTTCAGCTAGTTTTGTTTTTAGAATTGTAAAGTTTAGTTAAGTCTCTATTTTGGAATTTTTTATTTTTGAACAGTAACAATTTTTAAAGCTCTTGAGTAATTATTTCTGGCTTTCATTTATAAATTAAGTTTATATTTATAAATTAAGTTTTGCCTATAAATTAAGTTTTTGCTTTTATAAATTAAGTTTTGCCTATAAATTAAGTTTTGCTTTATAAATTAAGTTTTGCCTATAAATTAAGTTTTGCCTATAAATTAAGTTTTGCCTATAAATTAAGTTTTGCCTATAAATTAAGTTAATTTTTAAAGCTCTTGAGTAATTATTTCAGCTTCAAAAGTTTGTTTTGCCTATAAATTACTCCAAAGTTTTGATTCTTTTAATGTCCCACCTTTGCCGGGGTGGCGGTGGTGCCTGCCAGGCAAAGGTGGATTTTGTTTGTTGTGCATGGTGACTTGGTCACCATGCACAACAGGAAGTTCAAAAAAAAGCTTGATGCACAACAGGAATTTCAAACCAACCATCTTCTAACTCAGATTAGAACTGCAAGGTTGATAGTTTCCGTGAAACTAAGACTTTTGGGAAGTTAGATATGGAACTTGAAATATAGGACAGGATTGAATAGCGTAAAGAACGTGTTAATTTTATATAGATGAAGGATAAAGGTAATAAACGTAATAAAGTCTATCTCTTAAGGATGCTGGTAAGACTGGGGTAAAAAACCCGATAGTCAGACCTGGGGAGACATTTGACAGTGTAAGTTATTAATAGCAGAGGGTATTACAGTACTCGAGTCCTTTGTTTGGTCACGAGATGTAAGTTTGAATGTATTTAGTGCAGCTGAGAATAGGGTAGGGTAACTGTCTGGCATACTTTTATAACTTAGAATTTCATTCCCACTAGTAAATAGGATCTAGACAGGTAATAGGTGGGTCTTAACGATTTTCTAAGAGGCTTAGGTCTTGGGATGTTAAAGAATTTTTTTGACGCTAATGTCGTGGACTTGTCAGGTATTCTAATAGGCTGGTTAATAGTGGAAATTGTAATTCAAATTTGGGCAGTCTTGTTAACGTCGTTCCGTCAACGCGCTAAACACCCTTACCCTCCCCTCTTACTCTTCAAGCAAACTTTCATGTTAGGAAATCTGTCTAGCATACTTTTATAACTTAGAATTTCATTCCCACTATTAAATTGGAACTATACAGGTAATAGGTGGGTCTTAACGATTTTCTAAGAGGCCTAGGTCTTGGGATGTTAAAGAATTTTTTTGACACTGTCGTGGACTTGTCAGGTATTCTAATAGGCTGGTTAATAGTGGAAATTGTAATTCGAATTTGGGCAGTATGGTTAACGTCGTTCCGTCAACGCGCTCAACACCCTTACCCTCCCCTCTTACTCTTCAAGCAAACTTTCATGTTAGGAAATCGACAGATCAGATTGCTTTTCATATTTTCATTGACCCCTACCGTCATCCACCTTTATCCAGCGTCGAAACTTGCTTTGGGAATCCCTTTTCTTATATGAATTCCCCAACTAATTTTTCGCCCTGTGGGGTTGTGCAGTTTAAATTCCCTAAAGATGGATACTAAAGGACGGAACTTGCCAGATAGTGTTTGCATTGCATGGCACCTTTCATAGTTAATGTAGCACTAAAGTTAGATGCATTTTTTTGTGCAAGATTGGTGCCCTATTAAATATATCTTAAAGGATGGCGCACTCTATCCTGTTATCTTTTTGGATGTTTGAAGGAACATTTGAAGGAACAATGGTAGTAATAATTGGGATTGTTCATGTGAAAGCTGTTGGCAGTTTGAAGTAATAATATATGCGATTGTTAACGGGAAAGTTTACTCATAACGTCTCCACAGGGATAATTCCCTCTCCGGCGGGCCCTTGTACGTTTTCAAAAGAAGGTGCTGCTTATATTTCATAATTGTCTTTCAGTGTTTTCTCGTTAGTATCGGAGCTCCTGCAGGATAGTCTTTTTTTTTCTATTAAATTGCATAATTATTAGTCAAAGCCATGATCCGTATTTTTCACCTTTGACACGTTCTTTATATACTGTGCACTTCTTGCCATCATGTGTTTTATGTTTAGTATCACTATGACCTTTCTTTACACAATTTTTACACTTTGACATGAGATAACCGCCAAGAAAATATTTTAATGACCTTAGTTGAGTCCAAATTGCTATGTAAAGATTATAATTAGTTTGTAAGTTAAGCAAGCAGCAAATTTTCAATAGTGATTTTGTAATTTGTTCCGAGAGCGGTTATTGCTTATGCCTATAAATTGTTGGAGATAAATGTGACTGTCGATGGTTACAACAACACAGGCTTTTGCGTTGGAGTTACGTATCTGGTAAGTGAGGCGATAGACATGCAGGTTTTTTGCATAATGCATAGTCTGCACCGGGAGTGACGTCCACACCCAGGGACCTCAACATTTCCCTGCCAACCAGCAGCTTCCTAGAGAACCTCCAGCTGTCTGTATATATTTATACATAACATTTTTTGTAAATGCTATATTATTAGTATTTATGTAAACATATTTTGTCAATGTATCGGTACTGTATAAAGGAATGTATATTTTTTGTATTGTATGTTTCAATGTATACATGAAAGTTAGTATATACAATAAACATATAATTGAAAAAACTTTAATGAACTAAAAACCATCATAGTAACAAAATGAAGTAAGAATAATAACACAAATACGACATATGCAAACAACTATATAGCTGAAAATTAACTTATATTCAAGGAAAATTAATAAAATGAATAAAACCCAAGTACCACAATGTCATATGCAAAATAACATAATTGAACAATGTTATTCAATGACCTAAAAAAAAATCGGTACCAAAATGAACTGGGAATAAATAATACATATGCAAAGTAAGATATAATTGAAGCAAAACTCTGAACTAAAATAAGTGCCAAAATATACTAAGAATAATAACACAACGATTATTCAATGAACCAAAACCTTTAACCGTAACAAATTGGGCTGGGAATAACACAAATAAGAAATTTGCAAAAAACAAATGCGTAAATACAAATTAAAAATAAACAGTACGGACATTAAAAACTTTTAAAGGAAGTCTACATACTAAATAACAAATAAGGAAGGGAAATAAATATAAATATAAAATCCCAAACATATAACAACATATAAACTTAGCAATAGTTATCCTGCCAACTAACGGAACCGGCAGGAGATGAAAAGTAGTCTTCCAGGATACTGCGTTGTTCCTTGGCATTCCTGGTTGCAGTGTTGCTGCCCATGGTAGGAAAAGTATCTCCTAGGGGCGGGTCACTCCTCCAGGCAACAGGTATGAAGTCGTGTGATGGGGTTCTCCTGATCTCCTTCCTGTCTGCGCGGATTTCTGGTCATTATAAGATTGTGCAGAACACATGCTGCCAGCACTACTGACTCTGCACGGTCAGGCTTGATACACATTGGCGTGTGGAGTACTCTGAATTTGCTGGCCAGAACCCCGAAGGCGTTCTCCACTGTCCAGTATGCCCTACTTAGTCTTAAGTTTTATATCCGCTCCTCCTTAGACAGGCACCTTTTTGGGCAAGGCTTCATAAGATAGTTCCGAAGAGGGAAGGCATCATCGCCAAGCAGGAAGTAGTCTACAGGAACTCCATTAGTTACATCTGGTAGGGCCTCAGGTTGGGAAAGGTTTGCTTCCTGTTTCGCCAGCATTTCGCACAGACGGGTCTGGGCAAATACACCACCATCCGACTCTGACCCAATGGGACCCACATCCACGTAGAGGAACTTATATGAAGCATCGACAATGGCAAGTAGAATCAAGGCGAAGAACTTGTATTTTTAGTAATGCGCGCCACCAAGAGGAGGGTTACAGAGCTTGATGTGTTTTCCGTCATTGCTCCAATTACGTGGGGGAAGTTCCACCGTTCCTCAAGCCTGCGGGCAGCCTGCTTCCAACCCTCTGGTGTTTGTGGCACCTGCAGTTCCTCATCTCCATAGACAGCAGCAATGGCCCTGCAGGTCTCAGGTACAATGTAACTGATATTGTGGGTTACTCGGAATGCATATTGCAAACTCTTGTATGAGTCGCCCGTGGCAAGGAAACATAGGGTGATAGCCACATGCAATCCTGGCGTAAGGGATTCCCTCCAAAATGTGCGTTTTTTCTGAATGTAGGGTGTGACACATTAAACTATTTCACTGGATATGTCCCTGTCAGTTCGGGTAAAATTCCTGTATAGTTCTGGATTTTCGGTTGCCAGCTCCTCCATCAGGTTGTCATAGTGGCCTAGCTCCACCCTTCTTTGCAGGTACGGCCAAGCTCAAACTCTCCTCTGCCGCCTCTTTTTTTTTCTGATTTTCAGTTGCAATGTAGGCCTTTACAACTTCCACCAATACCATGCAGTGCACATACTCCACGACAGCCTCCATTACCTTTCTTTTTTGTCTGTTTGCTGGTATTATAAGGGCAAGGATGTCGTCAATGTTCTCCATGTTGATTCAGCAGCAGGGGAATACTTCTTGCTGCAGGTAGGTGGTGAATGGAACTGCAGTCACATATGTGCAGCACGGCCCTTTTGTACCTCACGTATACCCGCCGATGTACGTAGGGATATCGTGAGGATGTCATGAGGTCATAATGCACAACGTTACACATACGGTATACGTACATGGGTGTTACTTGCTGTGCCACGCACTATTGGTGGAGTATGGCCTATTGCCGTGGCAATTCACATAAGCGTCCCGTCAATCTTGCGCAATACGCATTACTTCGTACTTATGTTATGGTGTCGTTGTGTTGACCGCGCAAACTTTATGGACATCAGCCTGTGGCACGTATCTACTTGACCGTGCTGACAAACCCCCTCATTAGCCACATTTCACATGCATGAACATGCGCGGGCTTGATACATGAATGTGTGAAAGGGGCTTTACTTGACCTAGACAGCAGAGAGGATTAGTGTAACCAGGTGGCCGAGTATGGACAGCAATTATATGCTTATAAGATCACCGCATTTTGTAAACTTATTTTATGTATATAGGTGAATCATAACTAAACGAAATTCAGATTCACAATCAATCGAATTAATGATTCTAGACCAACAAGTGCTAGTGACTAACACCCTGGTCACCAAACAAAATGTAAAGGTCATAATTATTCTAGACCAAAATAAATGTCACGGAGTATGTTAAAAAAAAAATTCCACTTCCAAAATATTCGCCCTCACAGGACGAACCCAGAATACCTCTTAAAATAAACATATCATATATTAAAACCTGAAATGGTGTTTAAAGAAATCATTCAAAACGGAAAAATGCATAATGGAGAAACAGACGAGTTTCCCCGCGACACAAGAATGGGTATTCGAAAAAATGTCTGCTAAAAATATAAGTGTTAATGAGTTATCTTACTCACTTCCTATGGCCGCAAATAACCGATCTCACAGTTGCTGTTCTTATCCACTAACACTGCACAAAGAGCTAATCGCACTCAGCCGCAAATCGAAGCCAATGGCCATTGTATGTTCCTCTCATAATATACCATTAGAGAGTGCACGCATGCACTTACTCACTTAATAACCCCTCCCACGAAACGTGACGACACCGGTTCAATGTTCGAAGGATCACAGCGCTTCCATTAATCTGACACATGATCAGAAAGCACAAATGAACTCATCAGATACCTGCCGTATCTAACTATGGAAACCTCCAACGTCAACACATATGCCACCTGCACCGGATATGCTTTTCCCAGGCCAGCACATATTCCGCCAAAAGACTTAATATATACACACAAAATATATTATATATATATATATATATATATATATATATATATATATATATATATATATATATATATATATATATATATATATATCCATCCACGATAATGCTTTTGGACAGGAAGTCTTAGTGTGGTACAGCCTTCCAGTTTTAAAAGTATTTAGGGATGCGGATGGTAGCCCCTCCGACCTTTTTTTGATCAAAGCAGCTCCTGGTACACATTCACAATTGCGTGCAACTGCGCGCTGTAGGCTGGAAGCGAAACGCAGATCTAGCAACTGTGAAGTAAGAGTTAAGATATTCAGTAACGAACCCCACTTTGGATGTTTGTATTAAGGACTATTAATTCCCTGCCGTGAGGAAATTACAATAATAAAAGTTTATTTAATGAAACCTGTTGATAATTAAAGAGTGGCTTTTAATGTACTGAAAGAGCTTAGTTCGATGCCGTTGAAATTTGATTTTGAAACGCGTACATAATTTTTAAGACAAATAAAATAGGGTAACAGAAAATTCTGCTTAATTTCAACTCGTTTAACATGTTATTAAAAGCTTGAGCTGAAAATATTGTTCTTAGATCATTGCGCATTAAAGGTGTGCCCACACTACAGCAAGGCATGTCATATGCAAACTGCGGAAAATTATCTCTTACTTATCACAGACAAATTGTAAGTAAGTTAACCACTGCAAGTGGAAAGCGACCCTTCGGCCAATACTAAATTAGTTAACCATATGAAGCCACTGCTGAAAATTACCAGTAAGTCCTCTGTTCAACCTATTAGTGATGTCTGTCCGATAAGTTGCCTGCATGTGTCTTATGAAATGTTTTACGTAAGTGTGACCACACCCTTAGATTTGCTAATAAACCGGAAGGTTGTATCCCTCTGCCGCACACTCCAAAGTGATTGACTGAAAGATTGATGTAAAGTGGAATCAACTTCAAAAGGAAAAATGTAAATGGTATTAGAATATATATATATATATATATATATATATATATATATATATATATATATATATATATATTCTTTCTTTCTTTTTCTTTTAACGTGCTTTTATTCCCATTTTTGTATGGGGTAAGCACGATGCCTTCTTTGAAGGACTTTTGATTTGGCTTTGGGGTAGACCTGTGGTCTCGATCGGCTGCCCTGCCTGACATCGCTTAGACCCCGGTACGTAAGTTTCATGTATCATACCAGACCCAACGCCCTTTCTTCCCAGCAGCGAGAAGTTATTGCGCGGGTATGGCGAGAGTTCGAGACGTGTGAGATGTTTGTTATGTTTTTAGAAGGTTTTGTAGTGGCTTTGTTTTGTGTGTGTATTTAGTCTGTAACATCCATTTGCTTTTAAGCAAACCTATCCGTTGATTACATATATAATCCCGGGATGTCTACACGGATAGCAAAGTGTCTGCCTCTCTGATCAGCCGGCTTTGGGGATTGATATATATATATATATATATATATATATATATATATATATATATATATATATATATATATATATATATATATATATATATATATATATATATATATATATATATATATATATATATATATATATATATATATATATATATGCATGTATATATATATATATATATATATATATATATATATATATATATATATATATATATATATATATATGTTTATATAATATATATATACATATACACATACACACACATATATATATATACATATATATAAGGAAAAAATTCTATTTTCAGTGTGAACCACGAGCGAGTTATATTTTCAGCAAATATCACATTATCAGAGCGTAATGTAAATAAATACTGTAAGATCTGTCGGCTTTCCAACCTGCTTGATTTACATCTTGCTTATGGTACAATTCCTAATGTTTGTTCTTACGTAAAAGTAAGTATGTTTATTATTGCAGTATTAAATCAGCTGAATTTTGTCCGATCTTTTCCCAAGACCTTCAATTATTTCTTCATATGTCTCCTCCCAAAGTCTAGTCCTCGATCTTTTCTCATATAAGAAGAGGGAATTCTTTCCATCTTTTACTCTATAACATCCTAAAGAAATAAAAGACAAAATAAAGTTCTACTAAAGATATTTATCCTTCGCCGTGACTCCGCTTCGCTTTGTTACTTTGAAAACAAAGGAGGAAATATCCTGAACAGAATTTTGTCAAAGTAGAGGCTTCTAGCCGTCGCTGCGCTTTATAGCAGATCTTTGAATTTCATTTTTCTCAAAGCAGGCTTTGATTCCTTGCTTTCTTTTCTCACTTCTGTCGTTTCAGATGAATGTGTTACCTCTCACACGAAGGTTATTTAGGGCATGGATGTCCTTTGCTAGATAAGGTTAACACTGGTTTTTTTTTTTACCTCTCCTTGAAAATTTTTTCACATAGTACCATTATGACAACAACTTTTTCCAGTTCTTGCCTTCCACAGTTGGACTTTGTCCATTGTCAACATCCACCTGTTTTTAAAAATGAAAGTTACACTTTTCCTCATATTTCTTTCCCACAGAACTAAACTTCCAAGATATTTTTTACTGCATGCTCCATTAGATGCTCTCAACTTTTCTGAAAATATTTTCCGCTGGTTTTTTAATTCCACTATTTCGTGTGAAAGTTTTATTAGTGCTCCGAGTTCTCTTTGAACGATTCCTCATACATTTTGTATTTTTACTTTCCATAATTTGATGTGATTTTACAGTTTTTGTGTTTTTTGTGTGACAGTATTTTTTTTTTATTCAAGATATTTTTTGCCTTCTTAAAACCTTTCTAAACCAATCTTGGGACTTTCGTCAAATCTTTACTGATACTTTACGTAATGTGAATCATATAAATTGGGTCTCAGATGTTTTTATCAAGGAAAAGAAATAATGATATTTAGTATTCGAATGTTTACTGTAAAGGTGTCCTAAATGCAATCAAAATATGCATTCCTCGCTTTTCCAAATTGAAACATTTATAAAATTATGATATCTTCCACGAATAACATTGCATTAGCAATATTTTACGCAGGTCCTGTCAGGTAGACGTGTAAGCCTCAGCTGTGAAAAGGACGGAAATGATATCTCATTGCATTTCGTCTCTGATACCTAATTTGCTCTTCTTGAGGGCCATTCAAACTTAACACTGAAATTTTCGGTCAGTAACGTGTATTTCACTGCTGCAGTGACAATTGGGATAGTTTCCTACATGAAAACTATCCGTATGAATATGTACGAAAATTATTGTCTTTACAAACATGAATCGTGACGCCAGATGTCTTTTAGCTTGTAACTATATCCCTGTTTATACCCATATCTACTGTTTTCTAAAAAAAAAAAAAAAAAAGCAAGATCATATGAAGAGAAAGGTAAAAGGAAATTATCCTTAACATCACCAATGTAAAGACTCAAATAACTGACGGAATATTAATGCCCAGATATTCTCTATAATAATAAAACCCGAGTGAATCTTCCTTGTTTGTCCACCCTGGGTGGGGACGGGGTACGTAGTGGATCGAAAGGGAGGGGTTTGTAGAGGAGACAGGACACATCCTCCCTCATCCTGCAAACCTGTTTCTCCGCCCAGGGTGGGGGCGTTGTAGGTGGGGGATCGGGAGGGTAGGGGAGACATGACGGGCAGCACCGGGTTTCAGTGCAGCATAGTGCGCGCTCTCTAGCTCTCACATCTTATATTTAAGAATTAATTGTTCCGAAACAATTTTCTAAATAAATTTCTATATCTCATTTTTTTTTTATTTTGCATAATTCATTTGCTCTCATTACTATTTATTTGCCGATCAATTATTTCTAATGAATCATTTAAAAGTTTACCAATCTGTTCATATATATATATTTTTCTTAGCGTGTTGACTGGAATTTCATTTTATTATTCACAAATCCTTCAGTGATTTGCTCTGTTGTTATAAACGACTTATTTACCCTTGATTAATTACTCTCATATTTATTACATATCTATGATTTGTCTACTTAACAAATATCCATTAAATAATAATTTGTTATTAACGTAAGACTTAATTATATATTTATTCAGACTAAGTTTTTTTGTTTTGTTCGATTTTTTGCTTACATCTTTTTTGTAAAATTTATTTACTTTATTATAAACTCGTTTATTTACTTATTTGAAGAGCTAATTTTTTATATACATATTTACTGAGGTATTTCTTATTAAAAAACCAAAAATATTTTATGAGTTATAAATCCAATTTTTTTATCTTTACACACATGCACACACACATATATATGTGTGTGTGTATATATATATATATATATATATATATATATATATATATATATATATATATATATATATATATATATATATATATATATATATATTATATATATATTATATATATATATATATATATATATATATATATATATATATATATATATATATATATATATATATATATATATATATATATATATATATATTTTATATATATATATATATATATATATATATATATATATATACACATATATACATACATATATATATACAAACATACATAAATACATACATATATAAATACATACATATATATAAATATATATATATAGTGTGTGATGTACACGCACACACACACAAACCTGCATATTTTGTATGCATTTGTTTGAAGTCTACGTGCATATCTGTACGAGTTAATAATCATTTTCCGAGAAAAACCGAACTCCTCCCTTATCCTCTTTCAAACCTGGCAGTGGAGATGGTTTCATAAAACGCCGAAGGACCTCCGTTCTCCAGGATTTATTCGATTAGGTGCTTTGTATACACATTGCGGATATGACCTCTCCCGCACTTCTCTTCCATTGTCTCAAAATGGCCGCTAATATCGGTAAATGTTGGCCAAATTATTTTTTTCTAGTGTCATAACGGTCTGGTTGTACATTGGATGTACTGTAGGGTCGTTCCAAATAGGATTACGACAATGCATTACCAAGGATTACAGAACAGTATAATATCTATATGGTATGATGCTCTCTGTCCCAAAAGACCCGTTTCAAACTGCAGAGAGAATACGTTACAGGGTGGAAATTATTTTATAGATTTCACCTCCATTAGGGAGTAAGGTATATTAACAGTCAAGTCGTTTAGGTAACATAAAAAGACGAGAAACAAACAAAAAAAACGCACATTTCATAAATTAATGTCAATATTTTTTGTTCGTTTGGTTGTTGAATTTCCAGGGGAGGGTTATTTCTTAAATGTGTGATTAAGTATAATATTGAAGATTACGTATTGAGACGAGTAAACATTTCTTTTAAGATCGAAGCAGTTTATTGGAATATGTACACAGGAGAGTGACTTGTTTGGTAAAATTAGTCTGATAACAGACTATATTGTCTTCATGGCTGTATAATATTATCATTGTCGGAGTTGTGCGAGAAGACAGAAATTAGACGTAGGTGCAGTGTTATTGAATAGGAAACAGAGTCGGAAATGGAGTATGGAATGGTTGTTGCTAGCAGATGATCCGGCACTGATTACTTTCACTTTGTTTGGTTTTATGTAGAGCCCTCCAGAGGGATAATTCCCTCTCTGGCGGGCCCTTGTACATTTTCGAAATAAGGTCCTTCTTATATTTTATAATTATCTTTCAGTGTTTTCTCGTCAGTATCGTAGCTCCTGCAGAATAGGAGAGTCTTTAGTTCCTTTTTAAATTTGCATTCCTCTTGTATGCTATCTAGATTGTGATCATTTACAAGATTTCTAATTGTGTTAGTTTTATTTCCTACGGACTGTATGTTTATTAAATTACATAAAAGATTATTAGACAAAGCCATGGTCCGTATTATTTTTCACCTTTGATACATATTCTTTATATACTGTGCACTTATTGCCATCATATGTTTTATGTTTAGTATCACTATGGCCTTTCTTTACACAATTTTTTTATACAATTAGGAATATTGAATAAAATACTGTAGACCCTAGCGAAAGGTTTTGAATGAATTTGTAGGAAGAACATTCTGAAAGTTAAAGTGAGTGAGAAGGATGTTATGATGATACGTGTAAATCGGGAAGATAGAGTGGCCTGTTAATATGGATGACAGAAGAATGGAGTAGGCGATTTGCATATGTTATGGGAAGATGAGGGAGGAGATGAAACACGGAATAGGTAAAGTAAGGAAAACAGCAGGTGTGTGTAATGGACGAAGGAATTATTGAGCAAACTCTCCTTTATGGAGGTGAAGTGTGAATGAAAGAAACAAGGTTGAAGAAAAATTACCCACTTGCATAATTTACGGTCATAAGCAGTGACAGGGCGAGAAGTATGTGTAAGTGGTAAAATATCTGGCATAATGGATGAATGTGTTTTGACATGGTTTGGTTATGGAAGAAAAATACAGGACGATAAGTTGGTTTAATTTGGATAATTCGGAATTGTCAGAAAGGAGGGACGGGAAGACCATTAACAATTGATGATAAATAAAGAGATTCCGAAAAGGGAGGACCTTAATGGGCATGAAGCTGGAAAATAATTTCCACCAAAGAAATGTTTTCTCTGTAATTTGGAACGGTTCTTTGGGATGGAAAAATTCATAAGATTTATATTATACTGTTCTGTCATCCTTGGTAACCTTCCCTTATTCTGCTTAAGGCATATCTATTGATTGTTAATTTTTATTAATCTCAGACTTATTTATTCATAAAATATCTGGTTTTTGTTTAGTTCGATTTGTTTTTTTTTAATATACGCACATTCTTACATACTCGTATATTTATTTGTTAAAATAACTATTCATTTTTGTTATTAACTGAAGTAGATATCTTGAAAATAAATATTTAATAAATGATTTTTATTTCAATTCTTTTTAATTCTTCGTATACATAAGGTATCTATCTATATACATACGAGTACATACATACACACACACACGAACCCACACACACACACACACACACACACACACACACACACACACACACACACACACACATATATATATATATATATATATATATATATATATATATATATATATATATATATATATATATATATATATATATATATAATATATATATATATATATATATATATATATATATATATATATATATATATATATATAATATATATATATATATATATATATATATATATATATGTGTGTGTGTGTGTGTGTGTGTGTATAATATATATGTATATATATGTATATATATATATATATATATATATATATATATATATATATATATATATATATATATATATATATATATATATATATATATATATATATATATATATATATATATATATATATATATATATATATATATATATATATATATATATATATGTATGTATGTATATATGTATATATAGTTTGTGTGTGTGTGTGAGTGAAAATCGCTAAGAATAAATAACCATTTTCCGAGAAAAACCGAACTCCTCCCTTATCCTCTTTCAAACTTGGCAATGGAGATGATTTCATAAAACGCCCAGAGACCTCCGCCCTCCGGGATTTATTGGATTAGGTGCTTCATATACACAATGCGGAGATGACCTCTCCCGCCCTTCTCTCCCACTGTCTCAAAATGGCCGCTAATATCCGCAAATGTTGGCTATATTATTTTTTGTAGTGTCGTAACGGTCTTGGTGAATATATTGGACATACCGTCATGTCGTTCTAAATAGGTTTACAAGAATGCATTACCACGGATTACAGAACAGTATAATATCTATCTGGCGTGATGCTCTCCATCCCGGAAGACCCGTTTCAAATTGCAGAGAGAATACATTTCTTTAGCTAAATTTATTTCAAACGTATTACTTCCCATGACTTAAAGGGAGTAAGATACATTCAGAGTAAAATCGCGCATTTAATGTAAACAAAAAAATTAAATACAAGCACCATTTCCTTAGATTAATGCCAATGCTTTTACTTCGTTTCGTGACTGAATTACTAGTCGAGGTCATTTGTGTGATCATATAAGATACTGAAGATTACGCGCTGAGAACGAAGAAACTTTTTTCATGGAATATGTAAACAGGAGAATGACTTGTTTAATATAAAACTTGGTCCGATTAAAGAACCTATATATTATCGTCATGGCTGCATAATATCATTGTGGTTCGAGTGTAGCAAGAAGGTAAAAATAACAAATTTTGAATAACAATTTATATTTTTCGTAAGTGTACAAACCAGTGCCTTTCATAAAGGATTATCTTTCAACGCGAGCTGGAAATGTCGAAACATTGTAGCAAGGCGTTGAAACAGGCGGGTAATAGGTAGAGATGGAGAGTAAGGTGGGAGTATCCCTGACCCAACGACCTCGCACTCATTTTTCCTTTGGCCGCAGGAGCTGAATGGGCCGGGTGAAATGGGACTAAATATAAAAGGGTCTGGTTTATATGCATATAAGAATATAAATAGTTGTTCAAAATTAATTTGTTTATCTTATTTAGGGGACTACCCCTCAGGTGGGAGGTCACACCCCTTCAACTGACTGGAGTCGAGAAACACCACTGCAGTTACCTTTGAAACCAAGGGAGGTCATGGCTCCTGAACCCCTACTGAACTGACAAAATAGTTGGCCAGAGTAGTAGGGTCATGGGCGTGAATGCCCCTTCTACAGCAAGTCAGTAACCATTTGGAGGACCATGATGATCCCACAGGAGACTTCAAGTTGGGAGGCAGTGTAATCCTGGCGAAACCCAGAATTTGGTGCTGAACTAAATTCTACCTAGTCCCCTCTCCCCCCTTGTTATAAAATAGAAGACAAGGGAGACACCTCCCAGTCATCAACCAGGATAGGATGCCTAAAGTGCAGTCACCTGTACCTGTACTTCAGCCCGGTGCTGCTCTCAAAAGAGGGAAAAAGGACTTACATCAGCCTTAGGTAGCTTAGGTACTTCATACAAGGTACTCACCTTGTCCAAAACAGAAATCAGGTGACTACACAGCATCACAGATCCAGAAGAAAAGGGTTTTGGACTTATGAGTGACATCCTTTACATAGAATGAGGAACAGGGAGTCTGATGTATCAGACACTCACCCTCATTACCCAGAAATCTGTAAAGTTCAACCAAACAATGAGGGGATAGCTAAAGCCCTTCACTTCAATATTACCACCATGGGAAGGGAGCCAACCTCCTCAGAGTAAGCAATGGTCTAATGAACACATACAAAGCCAAAGGAAAGAGTAGTTAGACAACCCTTTCCATCTTCGGGAATGAATAACTCCAAACAATACTGAAAAGCACAAGCTGGCAAAGCAGTATCTCACCTGGATCTCCACCTTAGATTTGGAGGGAAGAGTTGAGGAAACACTCAATTTCTCCTAAAAACAGATGAGACCTTAGTTACTGTTCCTACTAAGGAATGGTGGAATGGGAGAGGGAAAGTTCCTCATCCTACCAAAAGCCGAATGTGATATAGCAAGCCAAAAGATTTCCCCAATTAGCCTATATGCCGAGGCCAGTGAAGAACAGTAGGGAAAAATAAACACTGCCCAACAGTGGAAAAGTCTTCAAAGATGCTCTTCTAATGCTTAAAGCATGAAGAACCTAAGTCATTCAGAAATGAAGTTCCCAAGAGACCGAGACTGTTCAATGATTAAAGTATAACCAACTCCACTAAAGAGGAAAGGACTAAAGGAAAATCCTAGCCTTTACATCACATATTGAGAGGAGCCTTACTTTGCTAAAGTAAACTGGAAAGCATGCAATCTGCTGAGTATAAGCCACAAACAGAGATTCCTCCTTCTATGATACTGATCAAAGATGTTCCTCCCTTGATCCACATTCACTGAGAAACTTGAAAGGTACACCTTTAATTTCCTTACCACCCTGCAAGTAAAACCATTCTCCCACAAGCTGCTGAAGGACTCTAGTGCAAGTTGCAGGGCACGAAATGTACCACCCAGCAGCAAAGGTGAACAAGAGGCTAATAAAGTAAGATGGCTGGGTTGCTCTCATGGTGCTTTGATCAAAGAAACTTTAGATTAGGAAACAATTTGGCCAGAGGACAACAAGGAACTGCCAGTGCCAAGTGAAGAAGAAACACTTTATATCACTCCTTGGAGAAATTAATGAAAGAAAACAATGAACACAGTCAAGTGTTGTACAGGTGATTCCATCACTGTGAGACCAAAAATGGAAACAGAAAACTAAAGTTCTCTTTAATCCTAGTCTCTACCTGCCGAGAATGGCATGCAAACACTCGAAACTTTTTTATTATTTAGGAGCACTGGGACCAAAATATCCCTGCACCCAGAAGCTGAAAGTTGAGTTGAGCAGCAATGATACTCCGTTGTGCAGAATGTATAATACAGACATCCCAATCACAAAAAAAGTCTGTAAAGGAAAATCCTAGCCTTTATATCACATATTGAGAGAGGCCTGACTTGGATAAAGTAATGAGGAGAGTCTGCGATCTGCTGAGTATAAGCCATGAGCAGGAGAGACTCCTCCTTAATAACTAATCACAGAAAATACTCTTCCCTTGATGTACATTAACTGAGAAAGTTAAATGGTATACTTTCAAGTTCCTTACTACCCTACAAGAAAACTTATTCTCCCAGGAGCCACTGGAATAATTCCAGTAATAATTGCAGGAAGCGTACCATTCAACAACAAAGGTAGATGACGGTCTGACAAGTTAAGAGAGCTGGGTTGCTCTCATGGTGCTTTGACCAGAGAAATAACAGATTGGGAAACCATTTGACCAGAGGCCAACGAGGAGCTGCCAGTGCCAAGCAAAGAGGAAACACTTTGTTTATCGCTCCTCAAAGAAGAAAAGAGCACATTGAACACAATCAATTTTCTACACGTGATTCCATTACCAAAAACCGAAGTTTTCTATGATCCTAGTCTCTACCCGTCGATTATGGAAACTTGAACACATGAAACTTTTTCACTATTCAGGAGAGATGGGACCAAAATACTCCAGCACTGTATACACTGAAAGTTGAGTTGAACAGCAATGACATTCCACTGCACAGAATGCTTAATGCAGATAGCCCAATGGCAGCAAACTGTCCACTTGAGCACCTGCAATGCTTAAGGAAGTAAAGTCTGAAACTCTGTTCATCTTTACTTGAAACAAATCCTGACAAATGTGTAAACGCTCATCTACCACCTGGAGACTTCCAACCATTCTATGAACCTTCAGTGCTAAGAATGTCACAAACTCAACAAGAATGGTGCACTGTAGATGAGGTGTGCCTGAAAGTTACAAACCTGAGATGAAACTCATCCCAGGATTACTCCCTCCCCTCCAGATGCTTTCAAAACTAAAGCGATACCAAAAGTGGAAAGTAAGGCAACCCTAACTAAAGTTTTATCTGCCAAAGAAAGCGAAAGCATCATCAACGCTTACTGACATCTGCTGCTGGATGTCAGTAAGCTCAGGCTCTTTACCTGCTGCTTCTTTGATTACAAACCTCTCTTGGTCAAAAAGTCTCAGTCCATCAAGATCTGGTGGACCCTTGACCTTAAAGGCACTTTGACTCCAAACTTAAGGGTTTCATAATAAGCGAATACCTTTCAAAAAGCCCAAGTGAACTAAAAGCCAAGGCACTTCCGACAGTTATGAAGAATGAGTGCTTAAAAGTATTCATCCTTCAGTTTTCATGAAAGTAAGAAATCCCTTCTCTCTTTGATGGGTACTTATGCCATGCCCATCAAAATGAGTTTCTGACACAAACTCAAAAGGGGAGAGAGGTGAGACATTGGTCTCCAACCGTTAGTCATGGTTCCTAACAGGGAAATTCAACTCTTAGACTGAGGAACTGAAATTTTACATCTTATGCTTTTCTCCAAAATCGCTCTCACCCGGTTGACATGACCAGACATGTGAATCTGGAGAAAGAAGCAGAATTGTTGAGTGTATTAAGGAGGGAAGGAGAAGGTCCTAAACCAGGAGATGCTGGCTGTTCTCAAGATAGTAATAAGGGTAACTCTCTATTTTAGTTCAGGGAGAAAGATAGGCTTCATGTCTGACCAACATCAAACAATTCTGAAGCAACAGTTGATTCTCGTATGAGTCACCTCTCGAAGAGAGGAAAGACACTATTTATTTTTCTTATATATAACCAAGGAGGAGAACCTCCCCTTTGACTCCAATCACCTCCCTAATTGCGATCTCATACTGGACAAGTTGCCGAACACAGTAATAACCATAGGTTAAACCACTAAGCACTCTACAGAAAAGTTGCAGAGATGGTCTGCAACATTAGACTTATTATTGAGGTGAACATAAACCATTTTGATGTAACCTTTAAGAATGGGAGATTGACAGAGAGCCCACAGACTGTTTTAAATAGTGCAAGAGGCACTGTAAGAATGAATATCTCCTCTGGCATAAAAACTGCTGTGAGAAAGTTTGCAAAATCTGCTGAAAACAAAGGAACTTCATGACTGCAGGCCAGGCTGTTGACATTCTCCAAACACCAAGCACTGTCTGTGATAATGGCAACTCACCCTACCTGGAGAAAGCTGATCACCACCAGTGGACATGTGTCCTGGTCTTCCCCTGGGGGCTGAAGGGGAGAACCTGTGGAAGTATATGACAAAATTGAAGACCAAGATAAAGAAGAGGGGTGCTAATGACTAATGTTTCCTACCCTTCCCTCTGTTGTTCTTACTCATCATACACTGCAGGGGTAGTTGAGTCAGGAACTGATGACTGAGCCATACCTATCAGAGGAATCCATCCAGGAAGGAGGCTACTGGAACCTGAAAGCCCTTTTCCAATGCTGAAGTAAAGCCAAGACCACCATTACCTCTGGAGACCATGAAGACCTTCATCCTCTACCAGGTTAAATTAGGAAAGGTATGACAGAAGGACAACCTAATCCATGGTAGAACCAATTTCTGCAGGAACTTCCATGATGACTTTCCCTTATGGACTCCTAAAAAGTCAATACAACTAGTATATAAATCAGGGAACAAAAAAGTTGCTGATGACCCTTTAATTAGAAGGTACTATGTTCCTGGCAAATCCCAAACAACTTTCAGCAAGAAGTATATTACAGGAAATTCCCTTACAACAAAAATAATTAGAAAAGTAAAGTCATTACTGGTGGCACAACCGCCAGCAAAGGCGATCATTTCCCAGTATTAACAGCATTGAATACTTATCCAAAATCCTAGTTCTAAACCAGTAGTCAGGACAAAGAAAGGGTAGCATGTCTGTCCTCTACTTCGGCCAAAAGTTAAGCAAGTATGATCGTTGGTGAGTGTGGGATACTCTCCCATTCATTCTGTTGCTGGGAAAGTAAATGAGTAAAAAATGGACTGTAGAATGGTTGTTGCTTGCAGATATCCGTGTACTGATTGGGAATCAGAGAGACTCTGCAATGCTAGTAAGAGGGTTTGAACATATTTGTTGGAGAATGTTGGCAGTTTCTGTGAGTAAGAGTAAAGTTATGATGATACACGGAAACCAAGAATATGGAGAAATTAAGTCAGTGATGTGCAATTATAACAAATGATGGTAGAATGAAGGAGATGAAACACAAAATAGGTAAAATGAAGGAAAAAGCAGATGTGTGCTGTAAAGCCAAAGTGGAATGGATGAAGGGGTTGTGGAACCAACTCTTTTATGGAAGTAAAGTGTGGATGACTGAAATAAGGTTGAAGTGAGATGACCCGTCTGCATAATATATAAGATGTAAGCAGTGCTTACGGGGTTATAAATACATGGAAGTGGTAAAATATTTATCATAGGCGAAATAATGGATCAGTGTGTTTTGACATGATTTAGTTGTAAGGGAAGAATACAAGGTAAGAAGCTGGTGAAAAGTCTATAATTCCTAACTGTCAGAAGGGACGGACGGGGAGACCAAGAAAAAACTGAGTAAGTGGTAATAAAAATATGTTGGAAAGGTAGAGCCTTAATGTCTATGAAGCTTGAGTGTTTAGAGTACAGAGGTGAGTGACGCAGGTAACTGTTTCGTTCCTTGGTTCGACGCAGCGCAGAAGGTTAGTTTGACAAAACGTGTATAAGTTACTATATAGTTATGCCTGTCCTTATTTCCAATAATGTTCAGTTCTTTAATTAGTTTTCTTATGGCGGTAAAATCGATTGCAAATCCCAGTACAGCCGCGGCTACTCATGATGTTTCCCACAACTAATACTTTTTTTTTATTACTCAGTTATCCACGTCACATCAGGGCTGAAGTTATCCTAATCAAAATTACGGACGGCAAGTGAATTATCCATAGGAGAAAGTCAGAGCATCATTTCAATAACCTTCACATCATTTCAATAACCTTCATTGTTACGGGAACTTCGAGGACTGTTTCCCTCTGAAATGTATTGGTAAAACGTTCTGCTGATTGATCCTACGCCAGCAAATTTCTAGTTTTAATATAGGCTTCAGTGAACGTTGGCCTGAAGCAATCATGATTATCATCACAAAATTCAAGGATTCTTTTTGTATTGTTCTCTAAATATTCCACTAAACTTTGTTTTGTAAAAAGTGTGTCAGTGTGGAACTTGTATCAAGACAACAGAATTTCGAAAATGAAAATGGCCACTGGTATAGAACACCAACTACCTCGATACCCTTAACTTTATTCGACATACGTCTGTCCTCTCAAAACACCATTATTAAGAAATGAGGTGATGTACGTTACGGGAGACTTGTTATTGGTAACAATTCAGATACACCGCATTAGTCAGCTGTACTAAGGAACTAACACTGCACTATTTTAATCGTATAAAGGTAGTAGGGCAGTAACATGTACAACTGTTGAGTCTGTTCAAATAAACTGAAGCTTTTCAGTAGACTGGTTTCTCTGTTCAAATAAAATGAAGCTTTTCAGTAGACTGGTTTCTCTGTTCAAATAAACTGAAGCTTTTCAGTAGACTGGTTTCTCTGTTCAAATAAACTGAAGCTTTTCAATAGACTGGTTTCTCTGTTCAAATAAACTGAAGCTTTTCAATAGACTGGTTTCTCTGTTCAAATAAACTGAAGCTTTTCAATAGACTGGTTTCTCTGTTCAAATAAACTGAAGCTTTTCAGTAGACTGGTTTCTAAGTTAACCCGACTTGACGATGTTTACAGCCTAAGTTGTGCATAAGGGGATAAAAGAATTTTTTTTTAAATGAAATTTTATGTTTTTCTAAGAATTTCAGCACAATTTTGTTCGTATAGTACTTCTTTCTTCTCCTTCATAAACTTCGGAAGCTTCCAAGCATTATCTTTATGTTCAGTCAGCAATTTAAACATCAAATTACAATCATGTTGATTCTTAAGTGTCATCGGTACAATGAGTGACTACGTCCCACAGGTTTTCATCTTCAAAATAGATTAATTTTGAATGAATAAGAGTCGCTCAAGAGGCTTTTATAAGTACTAGTGTTAAAGTTGGTTTTATCAGAAAGCAAATTCTTAGTACTCATTGTAATCGTTTATAACTGCTTAAACAAATCATAATGTTATCCTCAGGGTAGGTTATAGATTTTTACAAGTCCATTGGTGGTGTGATTTGTTTTAAATCGCATAATTCATGATAATAGCAATATGATTGGCTATAGTTCAAAAACATCGCATTTTCGCCACTGATCATATCCTTGATTAATTAATAAATATTTGGAGCTTATTGATTTATATATTACATTTAAAAAAAAATCTCAATTACGTCGTAATGCTTGCTTCGACCTGTTTCTGTAAAATATTTCTGAGGCATTTCTCTAAGAGTTTAACTGTTTGTAAACAACTGTAATTAGACCGCAGAATAAGCGTTATAGTTCGCAACACCAAAGGCTTTGCGAGGGAAGTGGACACTAATTTCCAAAGTCCCTTATTCCATTCAGTTTCAGGATGCGAACTCTTTGCTTGATTGTACTTCCAAAAATCTTTGTCTTTACATAAGAAATGAAATCCACAAACTATTCTTTCGCATTTTCTCTCCTTCCTTCCCTTTAAGAATGAACGGTTTTCGTTAGTGTTCTGTGGCCCTCTCGGCTTCAGCACAAAGAAAACACAATATAATGCTCTCTCTCTCTCTCTCTCTCTCTCTCTCTCTCTCTCTCTCTCTCTCTCTCTCTCTCTTTGTAAGCTCCGTAACTTTGCCTGTGCTAACCTTGCAATTCCCGGCACAATTGTTGACTTTGTTTTCAAGAATCAAAGAAATAAGAGGCCCCTATTCACCCGAGCTAAACCAGCACCTGCTGTGTAAACCTGAATGCGAAAATAGCGGTTTGTGTTTTTCTTTCAGGGTAAAAAATTCTGGAGAAAAGAAGCAACGAACGATGGGTAAATGCAGCCAAAAGAGCCATAACAAAGGAGAAACTAACAAGGAAAACACCGTTTAATGGCAAAAATGAATAATGCATGAATAATGACGTCAATTACATGACATGAAAGGGATTCTGCAAGCCTAATCTAATAAAAAAAAAAAGTTATCAAGGCAAAGAGAAAATATTATTCGTCCTTAACGCACTGATGATATCGAAATGAAATGAGATATGTTTCAGGTGATAAAATATGACAGTTTTTAAGCACAATAATTTTTATTCGTTAAAATAATTATGGTTCGTTGATCGTGATTCTCCCTGCAAATATCTTCAGAATAAACCATGAATCTCTTTCATACGCTTCCGTGAATTATAGCACTAATTATCTGATCGTTATCTTCATAACTGCATATTGATTTAAAGCATCATAAGGATCATTTAAAACGCTAATGTGCATTACGGAACATAAATATAACCTCTTTACAGGTGAACTTTTACCAATAATCATTTCACTATTTCTCATTAACGAAAACATACTCAACGTCAAGTCTGTCATCACTTTAAAGAATACACTGCAATATAATGCATTTGCATGCCCCCCCCCCCCTCTCTCTCTCTCTCTCTCTCTCTCTTCCTTTGAACTTCAGCATTTTGTCTGGTATTCATGTCATATTCATGGTATGTATAATTTCAATTTCTGAAGAAATTTCTTTGCGATAAGGGTACAGAATACTGATAATTTTACTGTTGAATATATCGACAATTTCATATGTAAAGCAATATTAGTGTTTGTAAATCTAAAAAGTTAAAAGAGAAGTAATGTGGGTAAATAGAAGCCACGTAGAATTAAAAATGAATGCAAATATCAATAGCAGTGATATGGAAGTGGTTGGTATGTTGAAGTCCCAGGAAATAATGACAATGGATGATGGTAGGGTGGAAGAAAGACGATTCAAATAGTGTAAAGCCAAAAACGTACTCAGATTTGTGGAAAACGTCTGTGAAGTGATGTTTGGAAGCGCAGAAAATTGCAAAGTGCAAGGTTAAATGCATCAGATACTGTAGAACCAATTTGCCTTATAATAAAGCACTGTGGAAACTGAATATCATCAAGACGAAAAATGCATGAGTTATAGACATGAAACGTTTCTGTAGTATATTTGAACAAGTAAGGTAGAAAATGTGACACAGGCCTCCTGTGCTAGGATCAGCGGAGGTGAAAAACTAATGTCTTGCGAGTTGGCTTAGTGATGTAAAGAAAATAGAAAGCAATTACTGTAACTACAAATATAAAGAGATGACGCCTGAGAATCGGAGGAGGGAGATTCAAATACTTAAATGGATAGAATGAAACAAGTCTTAAAGTATGGTCGCAATAAATATCCTCTCCCCCTGCCAAAAAAACGAAAATGCTAACTACTGGAGGCGAGGGGTTAAAGGGTATTTGGTGCACTGCTGATGTACGGTCATATGAATGTGAATCCATACATGGCAAGGAATGTGGCAATAACTGTTCATTCATATCTATAATCATCATTTATGTAAAGGAAGTCCTTAATAGTGAATATATGTATGTATATACACAAACATACATATATATATATATATATACAATATATAAATATATAAATATATATATATATATATATATATATATATATATATATATATATATATATATATATATATATATATATATATATATATATATATATATATATATATATATATATATATATATATATATATATATATATATATATAAAACAAATGGGTTTTGCCACATCCCACATTTCACAAGCTACCTTTGTGTTCGTATATATACCTATATTTAATTATCATCACCGATTTCCTTTCATTTCGCAAACCTCTGATTACTAACGCTATCACCATAATTTTAAAAACTGGGGAAAAATAACAGATATGCACAGCCTCACTTCAGTCATCCCCCCTGAAACAGGATTTTCCCGTCTAACTCCCTTCGACCAAATCCTTTCTGTAACTCGACTGTCAAGGAGCACTTGAAACCCTTTCTGCAACTTCCAATAAAAATCACGTTTCTCGTTTCCCACTGCAAAGATCGAGTGGAACGCCAAGTGAAACATCAGTTAGCACGCTGTTAGACGGATGGATTCCAATTCACGTGTCATGTGTTCTGAAATGCTTTGATTTTTTTTTTTTTTTATATTTTTATTTCTCTGCTGCATTTATGATTTGCGAAACTGTACATCTGGTTTTGAAAAGGTTTGATGGAATGTCTAAGAAATAACCGTTTTGAGGATGACTGCGAGAAAAAAAATAGTTGCTTAAAAAACATATTAATGCACTTACATGCATACTTGCATACATACGTACATACATACAGCATATACATACATGCATATAAATATATATACATATATATATATATATATATATATGTATGTATGTATGTATGTATGTATATATATGTATATATGTATATATATGTATATGTATATATATATATATATATATATATATATATATATATATATATATATATATATATATATATATATATATATGTACAGGTGTCCATAAAGACTCTACAATTTAAAAAATATATTACAAACGCCACTGACGAGATTTCTCAATCAGATTTGTTCTATGTACTCAGCAATTGTCAAAGTTTTTAAAGTTTTTAGTCATATTGCATTTGAGTATTTCAGGTACCCTGTTGATGAAAGAGGTACTGTTAAATGAACCCCTCAAAAATGGCTACTCTTCAAGCAAAGGCACAGTGTGTCATGGTTTATTGAAACAAAATCAGATACGCAGACCCAGCGAAAATACAGAACTAAGTATGGAAGAGATCCACCTTCACGCCCGTCAATTCGTGCATGGCACAAGAAATTTATGGAGAGGGGGACAGTGTTGCATAAAGGGAGGAGTGGACGACCAAGAACATCTGAGGAAAACATCGATCGTGTAAGACAAGCCTTTGATCGTTCACCTACAAAGTCCATCTGTACTACTGCCAGACATTTACAGCTGCCACATTCAGCAGTGCACAAAGTCCTACACAAGAACCTGCGATTGTACGATTACAAAGTGCAACTCATACAGGCACTTGAGCCAAATGGTAACCCAAGACAAAAATAGTTTGCAGTTAACATGCTGGAACGAATTTTTGAGGATGAAATGTTCCTCAACCGAGTTTGTTTTAGTGATGAGGCAACCTTTCATGTTTCAGGGAAACTGAACACACATGATGTGAGAATCTGGGGATCACAGCATCCCCATGTGACTAGGGAACTTCACTGAGATAGTCCAAAGGTGAATGTGTGGTGTAGGAGTATGTGCAATAGAATCATTGGTCCATTTTTCTTCAATAAGCCATCAATTATTGCAGATGTTTACCTTGACCTTTTGACTGACTATGAGGCACCACAACTCCAGCAAGATGGTACACCACCACATTGGGGACTGCATGTTCGTGGGTTCCTAAATCAAACGTTTCCAGACCGGTGGACCGGAAAGGATGGCCCAACTCACTGGCTAGCTCGTTCACCAGATATCACTCCCCTGGACTTCTTTCTATGGGGTTATGTTAAAGATATCGTGTATCGAACAAAGATACGGGACATCTCTGATCTCAAGCAAAAGATCACTTATGCCATTGCCACCACTGATGAGGCTATGCTACAGTGAACATGGCAAGAAATCGAGTACCGTCTTGATGTGCTTCGTGCAACTAATGGTGCCTATATAGATGTGTGTTAAATGAAGCTAAAAAGGTTCAATATCTACTCCTCATTTTGTAATAATTTTCACTTATTTGTTGTTCATTTGCTTTTTTAATATATTTTTTAAGGAAATATGTTGATATCTTCGAGTAGTCATCGTAAAATAACTGATACTGTGGCGAGGAAGCCTGACTTCCTTTCCGTTATTGGAAAAGGATTTTGCCGTTACCGAATATCGGGAAAATCAAAGTCTTTTGAAAATAGGTCTTTTCGACATTTTCGTTTTAGCAAATTCAGGAAAAAAATACTTTTTTTTTATGATGCTTGTACATGTAAAATAAAAAAAAAAATTCTTCCTTGGAGATAAGTGAAATATTTCTTATTTTTAATTTAGAACTTTCCGTAATCATGTAAGACTATTATAAACCGTTGATCTTTTCCTGCTTTGTTACAATACGATTGCTTACTCCTTTCAGGAAAATAATGTCAGATCTATATATGTTGAAAATCTTAATCACAATACAAACTGTTTACGCATTTGACTCTCGCAATGACACTTCAAACTAAGTCCATCTCCGCCAGATGGCTATTCAATCAATTTTAAGACGTGTTTACAACTTACCTCTATTCATTTTCTGTGGGGCCTTCGCATAGCTATCATCTGTCCTCTGTTCCTACTTTCTATCATTTTGCCTCAACCAGTGACAACATTCATCTGTAAAAAAAAAAAAGCTTTTCTCAACAGTTTTAGCGCGGGGCCAAATGGCAAAGTCATCTTTTATTGGCTGCTCCATTTGCAGCTCTCCTCTTTTGTAAGCCGATTTTCCTTTTATTTCTCTTATTTTCCCTGAAGCAATCCCTCCTGTCACTTCGTCCTTTCCGGTAAGAGTAATTTGGATGCGAGATGTGACAATGTTTGGTTTTGTAAAATAATACCATAGATACACATCCGGTAACAGGCGTAATGTGACACTGATTGAAAATCTTCATTTATTTTTCATCTTCAAGATAATTGTCACCAAATCCATTTAAACCACTGCAAAACCATCACTGGAATTTCCGCGGAATCTTTTTTTGCGACCTGATGGGATGTCATGCAAACTGCAGTATTTAAAATATGAAAAATTAAGACAAACTCATATGTGCATTTAAGACTGCCTCAAAAGAGAAAATATTATTCAATTGGTTTTTAGAATGAAATGTTCAGAAACATGAATAATCTCTCCAGATCGTTCCTGTTTACATGGACTAAGTAAATATGCGCAATTGTAACACATTACTTGTTGTAATGTTTCTCATTCAAATTTAATTTCTTAATAGTAAAATTAAAACTATAAAAATCTTCCAGAATCACGGATCTACGACTTCAGTTTCAAAATAACACTATAAAAATAATAAAGTACTTTAAACAGCACTACCAAAGGATGTGATGTTTATAGCTATATAAACAACCACAGTGCAGTGACGCCGATAAAGAGAACATTATTTTAGACACTCCGATAGGAAATTATCCTCCATAAATGGTACGTATTAGTTATTTATTAAAATGCCCAAAATCCGAGGATCATAAGCAAGAAGAGAACATCAAATAATAGCTGTATATGAAACGCTAATAAAGTAACCGAAGAAAAACTTTCCCTTCTCTTTCACCATTTTACAAACCCACTACGTCACTACTGAGTCACCCATGATTAACTCTTCTCTTTTATTTGTTAAATTTCGCAGTTGATTATGTCCTTTGAATTTCTGTAAATTCCGACTGCATTATCGAAGTTCTCCGTATATCTCGAAATATTCCATGTACTCCATTATTATTATTATTATTATTATTATTATTATTATTATTATTATTATTATTATTATTATAGACTTTGTACCTGTCGCATTAATAAAAGACGGTAATATCTATTTTTAAAGCGGTTTTGCAATTTCTTCGTACTTATAATACATCAAATATATTGTACTGCATTTCATTTGCATGTAAACATTGAGTTCAGTAACCGTTGAAAATCTGTTACTCTCATGAATAAATAAATGTACATGTATATTCATTATGCTTTATAGATTATTATTATTATTATTATTATTATTATTATTATTATTATTATTATTATTATTATTATTATTATTATCAGCACTTGAATTAACATAGATCAACAACAAGGCTCACTGAACAACCACCATTCTTTGCCACAGTATTCGGAGACACCAATGGCCGTCCGTTTTGCATATGCCGCCTATCTCAACAGACCTCAGATGAGGCGGGAGCCATGTCGCGCTCCCCTTTATAGTTCGATATTAGATCCTGTTACCAACCTGGCGCTCGGCAGGGTATTCTGGTGTCATCCAGTCGTGCCTTTCCCGACAGACTGCTGCGAGTTTCCGGAGAGCGCATCGGTTTAACTTCGTTATTTTAATTGGGTCTTTGCTTTTGTTGACCCCAGTGGTCGTGACGAAAAATATTGGCAGGTTTTAAGAGACATCCTTAGATTCGGGATCATGGAATATGTAAGCCTTCTGATATTGGACACTTTTTACCAATTAATCCTGTATATATATATATATATATATATATATATATATATATATATATATATATATATATATATATATATATATATATATATATATATATATTATATGCACATTAACGTTTCATATACAGCTATTATTTAATGTTCTCTTCTTGTTTATGATCCTCGGATTTTGGGTATTTTAGTAAATAATTAGTAAATAATTATAGCGTTTACTGAAACTGACGTCGTAGATTCGTGATTTTGGAAGATTTTTAGAGTTTTAATTTCAATATTAAGAAATTAAGCTGGAATGAGAAACATCACAACAAGTAATGACATATTAACTAAATTTTTCAAAAAAACCTCCAGACATCACCAACACAGCTGTTCATCGCATAATAATTTCTCTTTTAACCTTGTGTATCTTTTCCACTTTTTTCGTCCTCCTTGTCTCTCTCTCTTGTGCTACTAGTGTGAGTAGGTGTCTTGTTCCCTCTTTCTTCTGTTTTAGATGTAAATATGGTGTTAATAAGTAAATGTTGTACTGTTGTACAGTACATACTCTTTACATTATGTATGCAAGCATTATTTATTTTTAATCGCTTTTTCAGCCTGGAAAATGTATCGAGCGATAAGAAACGTCGGCTTTTTAATATGTTTATATATATATATTTTATATATATATATATATATATATATATATATATATATATATATATATACTATATATATGTACACAAATATATATACTGTATATGTATATATATGAATATATACTATATATATATATATCATATACATATATATATAAATATAAATATAAATATATATATATATATATATATATATATATATATATATATATATATATATATATATATATATATATATATATACTATATATATGTACACAAATATATATACTGTATATGTATATATATGAATATATACTATATATATATATATCATATACATATATATATAAATATAAATATAAATATATATATATATATATATATATATATATATATATATATATATATCATATACATATATATATAAATATAAATATAAATATATATATATATATATATATATATAATATGTATATAATATATATATATATATATATATATATATATATATATGAATGTCTTTTCCTGTAATACTACAGTGTAATATGAAAATAAGAAGGCCCATAAAACACTATTTAAACGTTGAAACCATGGTTTATTGAAACAAGAGCCCGAAATATATGGTTTCAACGTTTAAATAGTGTTTTATGGGCCTTCTTATTTTCATATATATATATATATATATATATATATATATATATATATATATATATATATATATATATATATATATATATATATATATATATATATATATATATATATATATATATATATATATAATACACATATATATATATATATATATTTATGTATATAATGTATACAGTATATATACATACAGTATATACCCACATATGCATCTGTAATAGGCACCACACACAATTATACAAGAGACAATTCATGCTTAGATGAAATAACTCATGTTCCAAATCAGCAAAAAAAAAAAAATCAAGTTACTAGTTCAAAACTTAAGAAAAGTAAAGTGTAGCTATATGAATTATATCCCATAAATATGGAAAGAATTATAAATAAAGATCTTTTGTAGTTCTTTTGATAAACTTTTGTACCTTTCTTTAAAAGGATCACAAAAAAATATAGAGATAGCAAAGGTTATGTTTTAAAGGTAAGTGCCTTTTGTGTGTCTAAAGGCAGTGAGAAATTTCTATCATTTGAAGTGACATCACTGTCAAATGGAAAAGTACTGTGGAAACAATCAAAACGAAACCTCATTTCAAACTCATTTCTCGACAGGAATGGTCCATTTTCAGGTCATACAGCTAATAATAAACGAGCAGAACCCACATGCAAACCCACGAATTTGTGGTAACTGCTCTGAACACAAACGAAATCCCGGGATCGTCGACCTGGATATATAATCTCTAATACTCTAATACTAAAATCCGAGGGGATCTTTTCTTGTTTGTCTTCCCCCGGGTGACACAGACACCCACCCCCTGCAAACCGGTTTGTCCGCCCCGGGTTGGGGCGGGGTAGGTAGGGGATCGGGAGGGTAGGGGAGACAGCAGCACCGGGTTCCAGCACACATAGAGCGCACCAAGAGGCTCGTACTCTAGTAAATGATATAAAACCTGATAAGGGGTTTGACTATCCCTTTTAATAAAAGTCATTTTGGGAAAATGTATCAAGGCCCAAATTCAGAACACCTTGCGAAATTACATTGCAGTCGGATAATTACTGGTCACCTAACTCAAGTCTTCAGTGAATAAGAGTAACATGAAACTCCGGTAGCATGTATCAAGTGTCCCATGGTCCCTGCCCCTAGGAATTGAACTTGAGTGCTTCATACAACAGATTACGGAGTTCTATGTAATTATACGCAAGTACGTAAGTGTGTATATATATATATATATATATATATATATATATATATATATATATATATATATATATATATATGTATGTATAAATGTATATATACATATGTGAGTACACACACACTTATATATGTGTGTGTGTGTACCCCTTTGAGTTATTTAATTTATTACCTGTATGAAGGAGGAATTAACTTTTGCCAAAATATGAGGCTATGTTAAGATTTCAATACCAGAGTATACAATAAGATACTTTATGGAACCATTTTACTGTAAAATATGTAGCCCCTGGTAGCAATACTTACCTCTAAAAGAATTGTGTTTTCACTGAGTGCCTTTCTGTTATCTACTATTCTCCTAGGCCATCTTACTACTCAAAATGCAACACTTGGCCAAATAGCGATTTTGTTGGGATGTTCCCTGAAAAAAAGAAGTATATATGAACCAAACACATACACACACAGTGCTCAACATTGATCAAAATTGTAAATAGCCTATTCAATTACAGAAAGGTACCACGTCCCACTTGAGTGCTGCCAATGGTTTTGCAAAGCAAACAGTTATATCATTGCTAAGGACAACATGATTCATAGTCATCTTTATGCGCAAAGAGTTCCACAATATTGTGAATTGTGATGCATGGCCTTTAAGTAAAGTTAGATTGGGCAGTGATAAAGTGAGATAATATGCAAATGTCTAGTTGCCACGAAGGGTGTTGAACGTATTGCAGCCTAAATGCACGTGACTGGGTTTTTAAGCCTTCTGATGGCTGCTTATACTAACCTCGTCAGCACCATGGTCTTTGAGACTGGAACATGAGGTTACGAACCTCTTCCTACTTTTCAGTCTGTGCCTAAGTTGAGATACTGGAGGGGCAGTTCACCACCAACCAGAAATGCCAGCTTCCCAGTCAAGTGTGAAAGCAGAGCAGCTACTAGGCAAGGAGAAAAGACACATGACGCAGCTTGGAGGAATGGCTGGAGGAGAAAGAATTCTTTGACACGGAGTTTAGTCAGCACTTCCACTGCTACACCTTGCGCAAATGGGGAGAAGAAAGATGGAGTAGGATGGTGCACTCGATGAGGGTCGACACAAGGTGCGGAGAAGAAACACTAGTTACCTTTCCCAGGAGCATTATGCTCATGAGTGAACCATATAACCCCACTGAAGAGCTTCTCCAATGAGAGGAAATGAGCCCTTTCTTAAGGAAGACGACCATCTTCTTTTAATGTCCCAGACATCAAAACACTTCTTTTCATATTTCCCTCAGAAATTACACAACAGTCGGTACAAGATTATGTTACTTCCTAAAAATATGTTAGCTAGATCTGAAAAATTAGTGCTGAAGCTTTCTCAGTTTAAAACTCTAGGAGTTTTAATATTCATCAAAACAATTTTGATATGAATAGCATTGTCAAGGGTAATGTACCAAGTATAATTTGTTGAAAGATGTAAACAAACCGGCCGCCCCCCTTCCTCCGTCATGTTTTTTTTTTCTTAGTTGTAAAGACTATGATGGCATCTCTCTCTCTCTCTCTCTCTCTCTCTCTCTCTCTCTCTCTCTCTCTCTCTCTCTCTCTCTAGATTGTTATGCAAATCGTTTCGTACTTCTTTTTTTGAATTCTAATTAGTTGCAATCTGGGAAGGAAGGGAGATGAACCCATCGTAAGCTAAATAAATCTCATTTTCGAGGTCTGCATACTTTTATAGTATACATACAATAACATTCGCGTCTGGCTGCACGAAATGAGCACTTTCCACGATAAAACCCTCCTCTACTCCTTAACAATTAAATTTGGTGCAATTTCTAAAAGCCCATCTCATTGCAAGATTTATCGGATTATTTGTTTCTTATAGTATGCTGAGAGATGACCTCTCCCGCCCTACCATCCCAATGTCTGGAAATGGCCAGTAATGTAGGTAAGTGCTGGCTAAGTTATTTTTTGCAGAGACTTAACAGCCTTGTTAAATATATTGAATGTACCGACTGGTCGTTCAAAACGAGATTACGAGAATGGATAGACAAGGTTTTCCGAACAGTCCAATATCCATGTTGAACGCCGCTCACGGCCACTCAAGAGCCGTTCCAAAGGGGAAGAAAATACATTTGGCAGGAAACATTTTAGAGTTATTGCCTCTTGTAATATCACGGGAGCAAGATACACTAAGAGAAAACTTTTGTGTAAATAAAATAACTACGCTGAAGAGAAATAAATAAATGAAAATACGATGTACCATGTTTTCCTAGTTAAAGATACACTGTCTTCTTTGTAAAATTTCTAGTAAACATGCATTTACTATACATTCACACACACACACACACACACACACACACACATATATATATATATATATATATATATATATATATATATATATATATATATATATATATATATATATATATATATATATATTATATTAAAGTGAATGTTTGTATGTTTGGTTGGATGCTATAGAAATCCGAACCACTTGACAGACCCAGACAAAATTTTGCGTACGGCCCCTATGTCACCCCAGAAAGGTTTATAACTCAAAATCAAACCCCTACCCCATGACAGACATACAAACACAGACGAAACAAATGAAATTTTCGTTTTTACCGGTTCTATCCACCTTTTCTTTAGG
>NC_089783.1:17324281-17331781 GCF_040412425.1 Macrobrachium rosenbergii | reverse complement strand
TTATCTTTTATGCTGTTCAGATATATATATATATATATATATATATATATATATATATATATATATATATATATATATATATATATATATATATATATATATATATTATTACGTGGGTTGGTTAATTACCTTATTAATTGAATGATCGCTACCTTGCATCCACTGGACCCATGTAATCTGCCCATTTTGGCCCACAGAGCTATGAATGATAACAAAACTACGATGGAAAAGGTTGCCAGCTTGAAACTAATCAGTACAAAATAACATTTATTTCACAAAAGAACCTGAATTAACTAAACTTAACTTACTGAAATTTGTCCAAAACAAAATAAAGAATTAAAATTATAGCATTTACAGGAGCTAAACAGCAGCTCGAAATATTAGTCCTAATCAGACGAGTATATTAATTCTACAATGCACAACAGATCTGAACCTCCTCTATGGGCTTTCTTGAAACAGTTGCTGTTCAAAGGACGTGAATGTTGCTTCCAAGCACTGAGGATTGCAAATATCTCCAAGCAAGAGGGAAAGGCCAGGCTTCAAGGTGTCCATACACATCTGGAAATAAATCATCCAGATACCAATCATATAAAATAATTTATCTCTCGTGATATTTAATTTCAAGGACTCCCGTGTCACTTATATCATGAATAATGATTTAAACACCACGAAGGTTGTAATTTAAGGTTATATCACTAGACAACACGGAATTTAATTAATATAGGAACTTCATGGGGGAATGTACTTTACTAGGGCTCTTAGTCGGGGACTTCTTATAGAATTAAATTTGAACAAAGAAAAACAAGAGAATCAGTCGAAGGAACAGGACACTGGGAATCAATTTGTCAAAGTCAGACGTACCGCTGAATTCCAATAACACGCTGATCAGCTACGTTAAGTTGCTCCGGTCCTCTGGGTTCAACAATATGTCCCACGTGCTGTGTTGGAAAGGGACAGACGAAAGACGGGCTCAGAACAGCCCGTGAACACTTCGGATCTTAGTGGCAGCTGGAGAGTGAGTGAGGGCAATGGTCCAATGGATCTTCGTTCCTTCTCGCCTGTCCGGCGGAAGGCTCCACCCATAGCCTGGGGCATCGGGTCGCTGGTCGAGTCTGAAATAACAACAGATTCACCAGTACATAGGTCATAGGAAAGTATGGTTTAAGGGAAATATGCTTAAGAGGTAACCAGTAAAAGTCTGTTGGTGGCTAGGTGACAAACAAATTTGAACAACGTCTTCTTCCTGCTTTACACCATCTTGTCTTGCTACTGCGAAATATTGAGTTAACGTGCAAGGAGAGGTTGAACAGCAATATTTATAATAATATATATATGCATAGTTTCATTTCTTGTAACTCACTCTTATTATTGCCTTACTTTTAATGTTCACTCATTTTATTTAAATACGGAAATCTGTTTTACGGAAAGAAATTTATATATATATATATACTCGTATATATATATATATATATATATATATATATATATATATATATATATATATATATATATATATATATATATATATATATTTCAGATATCGTTTATTGTCGCTCAGTCAAAACAATGCCATACAATTTCACGGGTTCTTCATTTCTTGAGAAAAAAATATTAACCAATAGCAACAAAACCCTCGTAAAGAAAAGGGCAACGTTCTGGAAGGCCAGATCTCAGTATATTTTCGAAGTATCGTTTCACCTAAGTATTTCCTTTATTGGTATATATTTTTATATATCACACGACATCCAGAGCTTGATTTCAAGCGTCACTCTGGAACACGAATTTCCCCTCTCTCCCTCCAAAGAAATCGGTTCTACGCCTCAGCTGTCAAGGAGCACGAGAAATCCTTTCTACAACCCCCGGTAAAAACTGAGTCTCGCGTTTTCCATTGCAGAGATCGAGTGGAACACTCAGTGAAACATCAGTTACCACGCTACTAGACTGGCAGATTCGACTTCAGGTGCCATGAGGCTTTTTAATATTTCTAGGGTGTATTGATATTCTCGTGCCATTTCTTTAAATAATATTATTTGGGGTAAGTTAAGTATACCTTAGTTTAACCAGACCACTGAGCTGATTAACAGCTCTCCTAGGGCTGGTCCGAAGGATTACTTATTTTACGTGGCTAAGAACCAACTGGTTACCTAGCAACGGGACCTACAGCTTATTGTGGAATCCGAACCACATTATACCGAAAAATGAATTTCTATCACCAGAAATAAATTCCTCTAGTTCTTCATTGGCCGGCCGGAGAATCGAACGCAGGCCCAGCAAAGTGCTAGCAGAGAACGATATCGACCTGTCCAACGGGGAACTTATTATTTGGGGTAATATAGATATACTTTTGAAAGCTATTTATATATGTCATGAAATTTGTATTTCTCGGCAAGCCCAAGACAGAAAGATCAATGCCTATTCAGCTGAATGATGAACTTTCATAACACGAACTACTACAATCACAGTCATATATCGCACACAAACATGTAATATATATAGATATATATATATATATATATATATATATATATATATATATATATATATATATATATATATATATATATATATATATACATATATAGATATATTATATATGTGTGTGTGTGTGTGTGTGTGTGTGTATATATATATATATATATATATATATATATATATATATATATATATATATATATATATATATATATATATATATATATATATATATATATATATGTATGTATGTATGTATGTATGTATGTATGTATGTATGTATGTATGTATATATACTATATATATTGTATAAAGAACTCCTTTTTCATCATATACAATATGCTACTGCGACACCATTATGAGATTCGTATCAAATATCTTGACATGTCATACATACAAATGGATAATGGGTCGCATCACTCCGTTCTTCTCGTCCTAAAAATTTCCCATTGCCACCCTTTCGTATTTATCTAGAACAACAAAAAAGCAAGGGAACAATCATATCAGTGGCATAAGGCTTGAGATGATTTTTCATTTCCCTCAGTCGTTCTGGCAAGATAGAGATAACATCGTAATACTGCTCATTCCGTCGACACTCCTTTAAAACAACAAGCGACCTTAAACAGGTAAGAAGGAAACAAAATGGTACACCACAGTGATAATCGTGAAATGTCTGATAAAGCGGAGAAGAAACAGACTTCATTCCCGTTATTGGAAATGGATTCTGCTGATACCGAATATCGGGGGAGTGCCGAGTCTCTTGGGGGAAAAAAATCAGAAAAGCTTCCTCCCCTTTGGCTTTTGCAATAACGGAATAAATTTACATGTGACGTACGTTTTACGGCGAGTGTGTGTATGTGTGATACGTTGCAAATTTATTTTTCTTTCTTTGTAAAATGACAGTGAAATAATAAAAAAAAAAAAGTCCATCCTGAATCGAAAAGGAAATTTTGGTATATTTGGTAGGCCGCAAGGAATACACTGACACTTGCATTGCAAGCGTTTTATGCATGTTTTAGTAATATACAGATTTTTTTTGTTGATGTTACTGAAATGTTTATGCAAGGAATTTATAATTTTTTTACATTCTAGCCACGCTAAGAAGATTCCTTATGGAAATACGCACGAAGTTCTAAAATTGCATGTGTGCGTGCGCGCGCGTATGTCTGTGTTGGGAGGCAATTTATAAGCAAAAAAAAAAAAAAAAAGATTGCTGCCATTTACTGAAGCAAACGAATTGATAAGAGAAAAGGCTTACTGTTACAGTAATCACAAGCGTTTAATATACTTAACCAGAAAAAAATACATATTTTCGGGAAATTTCACCGGGCATTACAAATAACTGAAGTGATTAATCTACAGTATTTACGTGCCATTTCAACCAATTATAGTGATTGGTCTCCAGTGTTTATGCGCTGTTCCAACCAATTAAAATGATTGGTCTACAATGCTTACGTCATGTTTTGAGTTGTTGCCAGTAAACATTGTGAAGATGAATTTGTCTAGAAATATGATTTGTTTCTTTTTGTTTCATCGTTTTAGTTTTCTGAAAAGAAAACTATTGTGCCGGCCTTGTCTGTCCGTCCGCACTTTATTCTGCCCGCACTTTTTCCTGTCCGCAATTTTTCTGTCCGCCCTCATAACTTAAAAATTTCTGAGACTAGAAGACTGCAAATTGATATGATGATCATCCACCCTCCAATCATAAAACATACCAAATTGCAGCCCTCTAGACTCAGTCGTTTTTATTTTATTTAAGGTTAAAGTTAGCCATAACGGTGCTTCCTGCAACGGTATAGGACATGCCACCACCGGCCCGTGGTTAAAGTTTCATGGGCCGCGGCTCATACAGCATTATACCGAGACCACCGAAAGATAGATCTATGTTCAGAAAGCTCGAATGCGCCGAAGAAACCTCGGCGCATTTTTTATTTGTTTGTTTATTGTTACCGCTTTTCATAAATAACATACTTGTAATGTTTACTTTTACTAAATTGCTCTCGTCTGCATTTCATTTCTTCTTCATTACTGACGCTGAGAGTCGACCATTTAATTGTAAATATTTTTAGATTAATTGAAACGAGTGTCCACAGATTGTGTGTGTGTACTCACGTAAGACTGATAAACATCTTATTTGTTCTCTGAGTTTGTTGGTGGAACTTTTAAAATTTCTTATTCGTTCTATGTTCTTTTTTATTTTGCGGTCTCTTACCGGTCGTTTACCGCATCTTATTTTGGATATTACGCCGGTTTTATTACTGGAGTCAGATTGTCAACTATACGTTGGCTTTTTGCCATAAGATTTTTCATTCCTTTGTTATCGTCGACAAAATACTTATCATTTGTTCTTGTGCATAATTAACTCATTTAAAATGTTTTAATTGGTATTTACCGATAAAGTGCATAACATGCATGTTAATTCTTACTGTCATTAGTTTTCTCATATAATTCACATTGCGGATAATGAATTGTTATTTGGTTATTTGCTTTTCATTTTATTCAGTTTGGAATTCCGTGTATCATCTGTGGTTAATTGAGATTATCTGCAATGCATTTGTAATCCGTTATTCTCATTTGATACAAGAAAAGCGTTGCTAATAAATTTTACGACATCAAAGCAGTCGAGATCATTGGTTATTATATTTTTCTTTAAGGGAAAGATACTTGAACACAAAGGAAAAAAGCGGAACCAGACGTATCTAATGGTGTACAGCACAAACCAAAAGATATAATGATTTGTAACCTGAGGTCCAAAATGCCTGGGCATCAATATCTACAAATCAACATAAGACTTCCGAGAGAATTTCTTCAACTCTCTTTCACTCGTCCAAGTGATAATATAAAATCCAAGCTTAAGTTATCTTTAGTCTTCCTTCAGGCGCGTCGTCCTTCTGGCTTAAATGTTCACGATTTCATAAATCTCCCACTCTCATGAAGTTAACTAAACCACTTTTGTTCAGTTACCCATCGATACTTTTATCCGTGCCATGGACCGTCACTACTGTGAAGGTGCCTCAGTGGCGCATAAAAGAGAAAATGTGGATGCTTATCGATTTTAGGGGGGATCTATAACTCAGACATCGATTCTGTTTTAAAATCTAGGTTCCATTAAGGTTGCCTAGTGTTGCTGATGCTATGATTTTTTTCCGATTTATGTTATTCTAGCTGGTTGCATTCTTAACCCAAAGATTGTTTTTATCTAAATAAACTGCGCCTGTTTTTTTTTTTTTTCAGTTCTCAAGAATCTACGTCACTTTCAATCAATAGAGTTCTTAAGTTTACATATCATTCATTTTAAAATATATATTTCTTCTCTCTCTCTCTCTCTCTCTCTCTCTCTCTCTCTCTCTCTCTCTCTCTCTCTCTCTCTCTCTCTCTCTCTACAACGGTAACTATTTCATCTCTCTCTCTCTCTCTCTCTCTCTCTCTCTCTCTCTCTCTCTCTCTCTCTCTCTCTCTCTCTACACGCCTACCTGTCTACCTACAGCGGTAACTATATTTCGTCTCTCTCTCTCTCTCTCTCTCTCTCTCTCTCTCTCTCTCTCTCTCTCTCTCTCTCTACCTACCTACGACGGTAAATTTCTTCTCTCTCTCTCTCTCTCTCTCTCTCTCTCTCTCTCTCTCTCTCTCTCTCTCTCTCTCTCTCTCTACGATGGTAACATAACATTTTGTAATAGAAAGGGAAAACAATTCTTTAAAATAAACATTAAATAACTTTTCTCCCTAAATGACAGACAATAAAAGAATAGACATAAAATTATTCAAATTACATTACACCAGAAGACGGTTATCATAAAATTATAACTATTTTCCCGACAACCTTTGGGCTGTTATTGACTCACTTCTGTATGAAAACACACATCTTTACATTATCCTACTCACAGTGCAAGTAATCTCACAAAGATTAAAACAGATAAGATGCAACTTCTACAAGAAAAGAGAAAAAAGACAAGGAAACTAAGGGTAATCAAAGGACGGAAATTTGGATTTTATTCTGAACATCTGAGCCTCATTCTTTTCCCAATAGGACGGTAACACTCGAAAGTACAATGACAGTCTCTTACAGAAGTGAGTTTAAGAGGTAAAAAGGTTTCGGAAGCAACTAGAGAGAGAGAGAGAGAGAGAGAGAGAGAGAGAGAGAGAGAGAGAGAGAGAGAGAGAGGGGTTTCAGAAGATTGGATTTTTGCTGCCGTAAAAGACGAGTTACGGGACGGCGAACTTTTCCTACTCCAGTTCTCTTTTAACTACATTTCTGGCTCTCTCTCTCTCTCTCTCTCTCTCTCTCTCTCTCTCTCTCTCTCTCTCTCTCTCTCTCTCTCTGAATGCACTGTCATTCATAATACATATGCACATGGTTATGGATATTCACAGTGCATTAACAGTACACGTAGCTCAATTAATGGTGTATGATTTGATTAAAAAAGTCTTTTACGATGCAGGAAATTTATAGTGCTAATGTATTAATAAATCGAATATTCATAATTTTTTAGTATATATATAAATATATTATATATATGTGTATGTGTAATTATATACATATAGACACAGTATATATATACATATATATAGTGTATATATAAAATCTATATATATAATGCATATTATGTGTGTGTGTGTAAATTTGAGCCGTTTCTCCTGACAGGGGATGGCTCCCAAGGTAAGAAAAGATAATGATCACGGCCGCATCACTAAATTCAATTCCCGAAGTGTAGATGAACATCCGGTGCAGAAAATTTCCACACTATTATCAGCATACATCTACAAAGAGGGCTTATTAGCAGTTTGTCGGTAACCCATTGCAAGCTGCTCCATTCACCGGTGATTTGTACTCATTCTCTCACTGCCTGAAGGTTGACACCATTTCATTCAGTGCATTTCAGTGCCTCCTCTCAACTTTTTCCTAACTTTGTCGTACTACACACTCTTCACCAGCTTATCATTGTCCAATCTCTCCATGTAGCTGGAGGATCTCGCAACTATCTGATCCATCCTCTCACCTAATCTGAAGCGTTTACTGCTTTTTGTAGA
>NC_089783.1:17306781-17319281 GCF_040412425.1 Macrobrachium rosenbergii | reverse complement strand
CTCAGCTATTTTCTGCCCTCCACCCACTCCCTTACTCATCAATTCATAGAAACCTGTAACCAAAAACAATTAACACCTGCTATCACTTTCCACTGTATTACATCCAACATATGTACAGCCGAGAGGAAGTGTATTAAAACTTTTCTCTAGAGTAACTCCATGGATGTCCATGAAACACACACAAACCCTAAAAGTACTGAAAAATAAAAGAATTACACAAGGTAAAGGGAGTACAGCTTTTCTTGGTTGGCTAATGTATCAGTATACCATCACAGCCGTAGTCCGTTTTACTACCTGTGTCGCTTGAAGCACATTTTCGTTTTGTGGCTTGTCAAAAGTTTCTGGTAGCTTGTTCGTAAGGTTTTTCCCCTAAGATCATAATCCAGGGTACATGTAGAAATAGTTTTTGTGGGTCTAGCTTTTACAGGAAGCCGTGATTTCCTTTTTATTTATTTATTATTTTTTTTTTTTTAGCTGGCCACCTGAGTAGGTTACGGTCACCACCTGGCGTAAGGCAACTAAAGTACATGTGGCATTCTTGGACCTAGGAGACCAGTTGCCACCAACTATACATTATATTACTGAAAGACTGTGCTGTTGAGAGCCTCCCGTGTATCATAACACATTAAAAAAATAACTTTTATTCAGTATTGACTTACCTTTCTGCCTGATAAGATAATGTGTTTTCCTGAAAACAAAGAGAATAAATTAAACATAATCCAATCTGAATGTCATTTGCCAAAACAAATAACTCAAATTCTATGCAAATCCGTATGCATATATCTATTCACCAGTAATAATCAACATAATTTATTCAACTTCATGCAATTATACTAAAGCATTTCGTATTCTATATGAGTCGCTTCAAATTCATTTTCATAACGAACTTTTATGAGCGCACAGTAAATGAAAAATAATTTAGGACACCTACTCCTGTCAACCAGATATAAAGCCCGGTTTACACGCTAGAAAAACATTGGCATCTTTTACCCACAGAAACGGGAACATTTTGAGAACACTGCAATTTTTTTAACTCCATTAGTCAGTCCAGTATAAGCAGGGGGTTCCATTGTAACTTATATAATTTCTAAATTATGAGAGTGAACCCCTTATGTATGTCAGAAAAGACACATGAACTGGGTAGTGTTTAGTGCTTGATTTTATTAAAATAGTATTAGCTTCGAAAACTGGTGTCTTTTTCAAAAAGACCCATGTACTATACAATAATACTGAAGGAAATTACAAAACTGCATTTCACATCAATATAGAAATTTGCTTTAGAATGCAAGAGGGAAATAAAGCTTTGCATGAAGTCAGTTATTTAGCCTGTTGAATGGTAAGAAAATTTAGGTAACGTCATTTCAATAACGTGACCCATTTTCTGTGAAAAGCTTAAATAAACTATAAATAAAAAAACATACCTTTTAAACCGGATTATTAATTGGTTGTTGAGTACAGCTACCAAGGACGTTGATGCCTCTGCAAGAAAGGAAAAATTCACCGATCATTATCATTCTGACCATTTTATCAACTACTGAAGAGCAAACACAGACACATACGATTAAAAATAAGAGAATGTTTGTTAGAAATAATATGCGTAGGAAAAAACACGTGAAAAAATAGATGTAAAATAGGATAATACGAGAGTCTGAAGTTAATATTAAAAGGTATAATTACCTATCGTTTTCATGTATTTGGTATACGCTTCTTCAGAATAGAGTACAAAGTAAAAAACAGCCTAGGAACGTCAAAAATTTAAATATATAAACAATAAAAAAAGAATAAGCAACAACCAAAAGACACAGTAAACGAGCACACAAGTCCACTACCTAAGAAATTGCACCTGCTTAACGTGGTCCTAAAAAACATAACAGGTAACAAGATAATTACAAGATTTTCAACTGCTGAACAATACCCTTTCAAAATACAAACATTCACTTGATATAAACCTTTGCTAATATCAAAAATACAATATACCTTTAGTTTCATTACACTTGATTCTATGATATTTCTTTTAACAACCTCCCTAGCATTTTCCAGTCCATGGAATTATTATAATTATTAATGTGCAAAAAGACCTATTTCCTACACGAACACAATATTCACGTTCACTGAGTTCAGCTGCCAGCAATTTACCACTCTGGCCGAAATATATCTTATTATAATCTTTGCATGGACTTTCTTTAATACAACCTATGTTATCAACTTGAAAATTCTAAATTAAAATAGATTTTATAGTTTGGTAATTCTTAAAAAGAACATTTACACTGAATTCTTTAAAAATCTCGGTAAAGAGAGAAATCTATCATTGACTGACAAAGTAATAAAAAAAAAATTTCATCAGCATACCGAAACCATAAAACTTTTTCTGGTAAAATACTTCTTAGAAACTTCTGAAAAAAATTCCATGTAGATGTTAATTAAAAGTGGTGATAAGGGATCCCACTTTGCTATGCCGAATCCTTGCTTATAAAAATTTCCATTGCAAATAAATTTGCAATCTTTTATACACAGTTTGATTAATTCTAAAATAGAATCAGATGGCAGCGAAGGTTCATAATTCTGCAGCTCGTCGGCTAAAAAGTCAAGCACATCATCAACAGGTACTTTAGTAAAAAGCGAGGTTATATCAAAAGTGATATTTTAAAGTCTAAATTGTTATTCAAATTTCTTTGCCGATTGATAAAATTCAAATTGTTTATTTACATACAAGATACTTCCTAATGGGAGTGCCAATTCATTAACAAGCCCTTTTGACAGCTTATATGCAGATGGATCAACAGTACTAATAATTGGTAGAACTGGATTGTTGCCCTTATAATCAAACCATATAGATAAGACAAAGATGCACAAACAACACAAAATTTCTTAATTAGCTCCTTTCTCCAACGTAACAATATTTTAAACGTCTTTTTGAAGATACTATTAACTTTTTCTAGTGGATTACGCTTCAGAACCGAGTATGTTAACCGATCACTTAATACTACCAACATTTTACTCTCATAATGATCCTTGTCCATCAACAGAAGTGCATTTGATTTGTCAGCTTTTATAATATGCAGAGTTTCGTCTTTTTAATAGGAAACCAATTTTTTTATCTTTATTAGAAAAATGCATTAATGTAGTTTTACAGTTATTTCACAGTATTTACATGATTTTGCAATGGTAATTTTTCTTCTTACCAGGAATACAATATGTTTACATACATCAATGCAAAAGATTAAAAGTCTCATCACCAGTAATATTATAATCCCTAAATTCTGAGTGAGTTACATTCCATAATTTAATGATATAATATATGACAGTTATCACAACTACAATTTCTGCAATATTTTTAACCCTCTTAACAATTCTTATAACCTTCCAGGTAATACTTATAACCTTGCATAATTTTCATGAGAAGCCCATGGCATTTAACAGAGTTCCTGCTATGAATTTTTATGTTTAAATTTAGTTACTCAAAAACAGTAATTAATGTAGTCTTTTGTGAACATTTCATTTAGTTTCTCATTGTAATTATTTTTAATGGCCACCTATCGTAACAAATTTGCTCTTAACAAAGGCATCTGTTTCCTCTTTCGTATAACGTTTCTTTTTACTAACCCAAACAGCATGCAAATACCCTACAACTAATACAGTGACACTATTATAATCCTTTTTTGCCCTATAATTGAAACTGAACATTAAGGTGTTTAAAAAAAAATGTCTCTATGTTGCACGTATGGAATAGCACACTTTTGAAATATACCAATGTTGTTTTTATGTGACTAAAAAAATAAAACGTATGCAATATGTATTCAAGATCTTCGCAATTATCGCATTTATCACTGTTACTGATATTTAAAATTTTCAACCGATTGTTGGTCGCCAAGGTTCCATGAGCATATTTAAAAGCAAACTCTCTTTCCATGATACCAATGAAAGGTTTGCTTATGCTCTCCCATACCACTTTCCAGTCCAAAAGTGGATAGGCTAACTTTCTTCAGTTTTTGGTGCATTTTCTGGCCTTATAAAATTATAGCAATCTTTACAACTTCAGTTAGGAAATTTTTCATGAAGACAAACTTTTCTGATTACATCAATTGCTACTGAATAAAATGACGTTGACACAAATGAAACCTCATTTATTTCCTTCTAATCAAACAAAAAGCTTATTCTCATCTTGCAACAGAAATTACTTAAACCAATAACCTTTCTAATATCATTCTGAGCTGTCGAACTGAAAATCGCTAATGATTTAAAGTAAACATTTATTATTCCCAATCCACCTTTTTCTTTAAACAAACAAAGAGTATCTCTGCTTGCGGGATGGTAAGTGCCCCTCCAGATATATCGGAAAATATGCATATTTACTTGAGCAATGTACTTTTTTGAGGGAGGCAAGGTATGAGAAATATACCAAACTTTGGACATAATTAGAGAATTAATAATAATAGCCCTCTGGAAAATAGATAATTGTCTTTGACTAAGCAACCTACTGATATTCAAATATTTTTAGCAAGGCGAGACCAATTCTCTTCACACAACCTCAAAATCACTATAACAAATTATACCAAGAATGTTTATACTTTCAACAGTTTTCAACCAACTAAGAGGCCAGATGTTTCGATTTTCCCATTCACAAAACCAATTATACTAGTTTTGTCCTTGTTTAGCTGTGCACCTGTCGTAAGTTCAAAAATTGTATTTCCTTGTAACACACTTTAACTGAATCATCAGTTGACAAAATTATAGATGAATCATCTGCATAACCCTGCAGACATATTTACGTTGTTAGGAAGGTTTGGCCCTACTAACTTGTTATTACTCACTATTGCCCTATGCAAGGGTTCTTGAAATATACAATCTAACAGCACTGACATCGGGCAGCCTTGTCTTGCATACCTTTTAATACAAAAAGGGAAACTAATAAACCTATTTACAAAAATACAACTTTCACAATCCTTATGCAAAATTCTGACTAGAGCCACAAATTTATCTGGCAAACCAAATTTCTCCATTACTTTAAAAACAAAATCCATATTAACCCTATCACAGGCCTTAAGATTGCCAAGTCTTGACAGTCTTGTTTTGCAAGAAAAATTACGTCTCGAATCGTATTATTACAGTTAACAACTGACCTTCCTTTCACTGCACAATATTGTTCTGGGGAGATAATCTTCCCAGTAACGCATCTCAATCTGTTTGCTGAAACTTTAGCAAAGATTTTATAGTCAACATTCAGTGGGGATATAGGTCTCCAGTTTTCCACCAAGGACAAATCTCCTGTTTTAGTTAATAATTTTATTATACCCAAGTATTGACTATCTGACATATATTTCTTAGTGACACTGAATTTGAACACCTCCATAATATCAGACTTTATTATACACCAAAACATTTTGAGGAATTCTATAGGAAGCCCATCACATCCAGGTGATTTACCTTTGCACATACTCTTCATAGCATCGAAAACCTCAACTTCCTCTAAATCTCTGCTTAACAAATTTACATCTCCTTGGTCCAAAACAGAATGACAGAAGCTAAGAAAATAGTCTTGACTTTTTTCCTAACCTGCAACCATACTAAACAATCTTTCAAAATGCTCCTTAAGAAAAAAAGAAATTCCCTCTGTGCTTTCTATAATGGAACCATCTGGGTTTTTTTTATGCTAGTAATGCTAGCATGATTTTTCTTTTTTTCCGCACCAAGTAGATGTGCAGATATTTTTTCACCCATTGTAAGATTATTTAGTTTGGCTCTTATCTTTATGCCTTCTAAAATTCCATTCTGGATGTCACAAATCCGGTTCTTGAGAAGTTTAATACTGTCATAATTTACACTAGTTTTGCAAGTAACGTCATAAAAATTACGTGATCTTGTTTGCAGTAAGTTCAGCAAGCCATACTTTCCTTGTGATATCTTTTTACACAATTTGACTAAGAAATTTTTACACAGTAATTTTGCCCAGTCCCACCATATATGTATTATCAAATGTACCTTTTTTTCTGCTTTATACACTGCCACACATGCGCAAAATTTTCTCCAATTTCATCAGAATCTACAACTTTCACATTTAATTAACTTCTAATACCCTGTGCAAATTTTATACATGTCAATGTTTAACCTCAAACCAACCACACTATGATCTGAAAAACTTATTGAAACGGTGTCAACAGATATATTATCAAATAACTTTACAGTATATATCCTATCTATTCTGGATCCATAGTTTTCACGTAGCCTATATAAGTGTACTCTGATGTTCTGTTTGAGAATTTGTAATTATCTTTCAAAGCAAGGTTTTTCTCAAGAGTATTCATAGACTTAGATGACACGGCTTTGTTATTATCACTGCAATCTCTTGTGCATGTTATACAGTTGAAGTCACCTCCAAAAATTAGATAATCATTATGTCTCAGGCAGTACACTATTTCATTTCTAAAGACGTCTTCCCTTTCAGCAAGTTTACTTGTACCAGATGGGGCATACACATTTATAATAGGTATAATACATTTACTGTAACATACTCTTACACCCACAATTCTACCATTAATGTCCACTTCCTTGGTTAAAAGTTTTACACTGGTTTTATTATTTATACATATCACTGTTCCCCCTTTTAAATTGATTGATGAGTTCAACACTATACTCGCAAAATTAGTGAGATAACTCAAAACTGAAATATCTTTAACATTACACTCTTAAATTGGCAGAATATCAATTTTATAGTACATGATAAGGGATACAACCTTCATTTACTTATTTACCTTATTTAAGCCGTTAATATTTAAGGTGGCAACAGAAAAGGCCAGTATAAAGCCGAAAAAATGAAACAATTACATTTTCTTTTTCTCTGACAACCTACCTCTCCCATTCATTTTTGCTTCCTTCCTTTCTTCTTTAATGGATTTTCCTTTAGTGAGCGTTAATTTACCTACAGTTTCTAAATCTATATTCCACTGCCCTTCGGACACCAGATCTGGACCTTTATCATCATTTTTCAATTCATCTTCAATAGCACCCGCTTTATTTACCTCTAAGTCCATCTCACATTCTTCAGCAGTATCATCCACAGATTCATCATTCCTATACACTGAAGCCGCTACACTGATTTCTTCATTTTCTTCATTTTTATCATCGCCAACGAGAGAGAGACTTCCAAGAGTATAAGGAACACTAGGTTCGCCTGGGGGTGGGGGAGGCCCCTCATCATCAGTTATAACTTGAGAAGCACCTACGGGTGCACTTTTTATTGCAAAAATGTCACTGTCGCTGTCAGTATCCTTTATATTATCATTATCAGTTGTAACATTACCATCCAAGTCTTGTGATTTATCTTCTATTTCAATTGGAATTCCAGCAAAATCATCAACAATTTTGCGTAAGGGAATGGTTACAAGTCGTTCTTCTACTGCTTCGCATAGGCCTATATTTTCCATCTGGTCCTTTTCAAGGATGCTAGATTCTTCTTTGTTACTGCCAATATTATTTCCGCATTTCCTTCACTATCTTTTGCATGTTGAATGTCAGAGGTTCCATTTCCTTCCGGTATATCACCCTTATCAGAATCCTTACCGGGTATTGCTGGAAAATAATTCAAACTGATATTTAACTTAGGCTCATTATCCATGTTACAGTTAACTACCATATGAGAGTCTCTTCCGCATTTGTATCACGTCCTTTTTCTGGTCATTAAATACAAAAACGACATTATAACCACAAATGTTTAAGGAGGAAGGGATATTTTTCTTTATTTCCATTTTCACAGTGCGTGTTCCATTTAACAGACCACTTGCCCTCCCAAGAGAAAAAGTGTTATGTCTTAGACGGAGGACTTTTCCATATTGGCTGAGGGCACTACTTAACAGGGAGCCTTCCAAATCAAATGGTGCATAATATACTGATACATAAGTATACACACTTCTCAAATCAACAACTAGGACCTTTTCCCCGTTACCAAAATCAATCACTCTGTCTTCATACTTTCGTATGAAGACGTCAAAAACATCAGCCTCAAGAAATTTCACAGCAACTCTGTTATTTGGTATATTCTGGAATCCTCGTATGTCTCTTTCATTCATTTTCAATTTACTGAATAAGGCATCACATGCGGAGTCATAATTTGGGGGACAGGAAAACTTTAAACCAACTGAAATCTTTGGTTCAAGTCTCACAGACATATGGGTGTGGTTTGCCATCGCCGTCGAGGAGAAAACGTTCCGTTTTCTATGATTACGTCACATCACAAGAGTGGACCTGAAGCTGTCTTGCCTGAAGGCTCCGGCCTGAAGACCCCTGGAGGGCGTATCGAGACAGACTAGGTCTAAATAAAGAGTTTATGCAACAAACAAGGTCACTTGAAGCACTAATTAGTTCACTGCCATCTTACTCACAAGTTGGAGTCCAGCGTCATGAGAAAAAACCTCAAAATACGGTCTAAAAATCACAAAACACGAAGAGCGTCCCAAAACGACGTTTGTAAACAATCGAGGGTTCTTCTTCTTTCCCTGCTAGGAAGTCAATAGGTGTACCAACTTTTGTTTCCCCTTAATCCCTCCCAAAAAAGTTACAGCTACCTTAGAATAAAAAATAATATAGAATTTTGACCCAAGGCCAAGCACTGGGACAAGTGATGAGGCCATTCAGCGCTGAAACTGAAATTGACAGTAAAAAGATTTGAAAGGTGTAACGGCACTACGAGAGGAAAAGCTCGCAGTTACACCGAGTCAATCGTTAAAAGAGGACGAAAAGTCTTAAAGAGCATATGATCAGTGGTAACAGTAATAGGAATGAAAGGGATTGCACAGGTAGGGTCCGAAGGGACGCTGCACATAACCTTAAGTAATGCCTACAGCGCACCGCATAAGGTGCACTAACCGCCCGCCACCCCCCCAGCCCCCACCTTACGGGCACAACAACACTAAGCAGGCAAGAACAGCCGTACAACCATTACCTTCATCGTCATAATAATTATCCTTGAATGTTATTTTTGGAGGACCAACTTTCGTTCTTTTGCTTCAAGCAGCGACCGCACTAGAGTTTGTCAGTTCGAGTTTATAGATTTCCTGATTCACTTGTAATTTCACTTCAGAGCTGTGTTCGAATAAATAAGGATTTTGTTTCTTCTTGATTTTGAATAGTTTGGTGCCGCGTATTCAGAACTCTTCCAAAACCTTTGCTGAATCTTGGTTCTTCTAACCTATATTCCTCATTGTTCCTATGTATTTATGCTTTCGGTATTAAATTTTGGTATACTTTGGTATACTGAGTCTTTACATTTCTGTCCTGTACTCTTTATCGTATGTCAAAACGCACTTCGTATTAAATTCTCGCTTGAGTACTCAGCCAAAGGATATTTATACATTAAGTTTCGATGATTTGTTAACCCAATCCTGTAACTGCTTCCATTAATAATTTGGTAGACCACAGACTGTTACTATTATCTAGTTTGCTAATTACACGATTACGGACGTATTTATAATGTACACATTTCTTTTTGGGGCTACATTTTTCTTAGGTGAAAAGTATTTCATTTTCACTACATTCAATTTTTAATCTACCCTTCGGATGAGAATCGGTCTTCAATATGTACACGTTCATGTTAATTATTTGTTGTTTTACTTTGAATTTTACTATAACTCTTTAACCCTTATTAATTAATATACATAATTTTTCCTTCATTTAGCTCCATTAATTTCCCGTCTACCCAACTTCAATGAATAATCGCCCTATTTCGATTTTAATAACTCGTTCCACGTAACCAGTAAATTATTGTACCATCTGCAAAAACTTACACTTTCTCCTCATGTTTTCGAAATCTATGACAGTTCTATAGTGTTACTCTGCTTGGCAGAGTTTTAAGGAAGACTTAAAGTTGTTTCATATCTCAAAACCTATTTGGGGGGATAACTTCTAAAACCATTTTACTGTGTATTCTTTAATGCCTATCCATTGTAAGTCCCATGAATCTCATATACTACTGTATTAAACCGTTAAGTCTAGATTATTGATGTATTAGACAGCCATTTAGGCTTACACGACACGTAACTAAGGTACGTCAAGAATTGTTTCTTCGAGCTGTGGGGTCCAACTATCTTGAACATGGCACTCAAATTTTTTATAACGGTGTGATATAAAATTTCATATATATATATATATATATATATATATATATATATATATATATATATATATATATACTTATATATATATAAACTATATAATTATATACTTACATATATATATATATATATATATATATATATATATATATATATATATATATATATATATATATATATATATATATAAACACTGATATCCCTGTGCCATGGCCTTTGATTTTATACATATATATCCAAAATATAAATTTGCATTTGCAATACATGAATGGGGACGAAAGGTAATAAGGAAGAAATAGAAAAAAAAACAAAATTCAGACGAAGAATCCCCATTCGCAAAACAAAACAACAAAAAAATGGGATGGCAAAACCAGTGACATCCAAAACCTTACACAACAGAGAAACTGCGTCTAGTACGATGTTGGGAAAACCTAGACATAACACCTCACAGAATTTTAAAGAGGCAGGACTGGGAAACATTCTGGGAAAGCCAAAGCTGACAGGCCCCGCCCGGTGACGAGGCGACCAAGATTACTAATTATGCAGGAGCCAAGGTCTGTAGATTAAAACTGGCTGGAGCAAAACAAACATCGATGGGTCGAGAAACTTCGAGGAAAAGGAGAGAGATTTTTATGTAAAGGGTAATTTCATACTATTCAAAAAACACTCCCTTTTTGTCACGTGTAATGACTTAATTATGTTAGGATTGTTTACATCGTGCGTTCATTACTTGTTGTACTTTTCTGCAACTAAACATTGATAAGTTCAGACAGTAGTTAGTGCAATTAGTTTGGAAACGAATAATTGTGCATAATAAAAACTGTTCCATCGTACTGAATATGTTATTTATGATTAAATGAGAAAGTTGAGAGTTGGGGTAAAATTGATTTATAGATGGATGCTCCTTAACTTTAGATGATACTGAAAATTTAGAAATCGACATAAGCGAACACAATTAGTAGCACGCCTAACATCAATTGTTCAGCTATAACTATTATCACAATGATACCAGAAAATGTTAATAATAAGTTGTGAATATTATTGTCTTAACAACTGAGGGGTTGCGTGTTTATTATAGGTAAGGAACTAAATAGTGGTCTTCCATAGATAACTAACAGGGTCAGATGAAGTTTGAGATCGTAATGTCTTCTTGTTTTCATTCTTATTATGACTACATTCGTAATGTACGTTTTAATATTTACTATATATATATATATATATATATATATATATATATATATATATATATATATATATATATATATATATATATATATATGTAATATATATATATATATATACATAGATATATATATGTATATGTATTACATATATATATATATATATATATATATATATATATATATATATATATATATATATATATATATATGTAATATATATATATATACATAGATATATATATATATATATATATATATATATATATATATATATATATATATAGCACCAAAATATTACTGAGGAAATACTACCTTTCCTACGTGAAATTTCGACACCAAAAAATACCTCAAGGTTGAAGGTACCTGCAACAGCTAGCTTAGTATTCTAAAGGGTGCAGATGTCGTTACTTTGTCATATACTCATGGAACTAAATTGTAGTTGAATATCCTTTGTTTTCTGTAAAAAAAAAAAAAACTGTTGTGCTGGCTTTGTCTGTCCGTCAGCACTTTATTCTGTCCGCACTTTTTCTGTCCGCCTTTAGATCTTAAAAACTACTGAGGCTAGAGTACTGCAAATTAGTATGTTGATCATCCACCCTCCAATCATCAAACATACCAAATTGCAGCCTTCTAGCCTCATTAATTTTTTTATTTTATTTAAGGTTAAAATTAGCCATAATGATGCTTCTGGCAACGATATAGGATAGGCCACCACCGGGCCGTTGTTAAAGTTTCATATGCCGCGGTTCATAGAGCATTAACCGAGAGCACCGAAAGATAAATCTTTGTTCGGTGGCATTGATTATACGATGTAGCGGCTGTACAGAAAACTAGATTGCGTCGAAGAAGCTTCGGAGTATTTTTTACTTGTTTTGGTTGTAATCAAGGTCTGAGTTGCCAAGAACCTGTGGTAGAGTTTTATTTTTTACCTTTTTCATTCATAAAAATGCCACTATTTAAATACTTATTCAGTGTAGTCGAGTAACAACGATCAGGTGACCTGTTAATTACGTTGTTTCTCTCAACCACTACTCCACAGGCTTGTTTAGGAAGTTTTACCATTATATGAACTCGCTTTGTAAAGTTTTTTCCCGTCGACACCAATATATATCCTTATTATTATGTTTAATATTACCAAAGTCACCTTCTTTTTTCCATGTTCTTTGTGGAGAAAAATTACATAAACCCTTTTAAAGATCCATATACATCGAAG
>NC_089783.1:17291781-17301781 GCF_040412425.1 Macrobrachium rosenbergii | reverse complement strand
CGAAGACCTGACCACTCTCAGAAGACGTTGGAACTCACCCAGGGCACTTGGTCGTGCACCTTGCTCCTTGAGCTGTCCCTTGCAATCGCACGTGGCTGTCCTGAGCCTAAGGTTAACTTTTGTAGTGAATTCTCTTAACACTACCATCCACCGCTGGGCCCCCGAGGACGAGGAATCTGTCTCCCAACGGAGGTAATGTGCCTAAGCCAAGGTTCTTAAGTCAGTGACGTACCTGTTAGGCTTTTAGTATTTTTTCCGTTACCTTTCTAAGGCGAAATACCACAGTGAGGCCTCTCGACTCCTTAATTAAAGCACCCTATACAGCTACATAACGATGTGTATTCCCGATTACAGATAGGAGATAAGTTGCTGTGGTTCTGACCATCATCTTGTGTGTGTGCACTGGTATAACCAATGCTTTGTCCCCCTCTGAGGTGCCCTTTTAAAGTGGAGCCTTTGAGTTTCATCAGGGAAATACCCCGTTGTTTGTCATTCCTTTTGTATGACAGGATTCTGTTTACCTGTCCTGTTTATGCTCCATTCTTCTTCTGCTATGTGTTTACTGTAAATAAATATAATCATTTAAGTGAAACCTGAGTGTTTACCTGATAATTCCCCCATTTGCAGCGGACCCTCAGCCAACATTCTTTGCATATGTTTTTTATATATATATATATATATATATATATATATATATATATATATATATATATTTATAAATATTACTGCTGTTCGCCCTCAATGTATTTCTTTGTAGTCATATCAGATGAACCAACGTCGGGTTAGCGGCCGAATCACGTAGGCAGTTTAAATTGTAACGTTCACGTGTAGGAAGGAACTCGGTAGCATTTACGCATTTCACCCTATAGAAAAATTTCCATATCCAGCCTTAAGAATAGGTGGTCCTAAAGTCCTTTTTTTCCTTTCTACCTGTCTCTCTTGGTGAATGTTTTTAACAGAGCGTAGATGCCTAAGGACATGACTGCAGGCCTGTTTGACCCAGGCTGGTCAGCGAACAGAGAGAGATTCAAGCTACCTTGGAGATCAGATGTATTTGGGATGTCTCTCCATCCTTTGTCTATCGTCTTTATTAGTGAATGGTGAAGCACGAATTACTACCCGGAACTTCCGATCGTCTGTTGTATGCGCGCCAACGCTTCGTCTTAAGGTAAAGTCTGTGTTTTGTTCAAAACTTCGTCCATTCTTTTATTCTCTTTTCTGTATTTCCAAATCTTTCTTTGTTTCGTTCTCCAGCCACCATTTAAGGTAATCGCTTGTACGAAGTCTAAGATTAAGCCAAATAATTATATTGTTAGGTTCATCCAGTTTATTCCAGTGAGAGTACTAGGACTTAGGGTAAGCAAGGCATTTTAATTCTGTATGCACTCTTTGTGTCTCGGTCCATTGTTTGGAGGAACTGCTGCGTTTCATTTTTAATACCATCTTAACGAGTAGAGATTTTTCTGCATCCGTAGTTGGTGACGTTTATCATAAAGTCTTTATTCCTTGAATATTCTTTGTTAAGGTTAATTACCCTTAACTGGCGACCTTTGGTTAATTAACATCTGTCTTTGAGGTTAATTCGTGGCTTCAAGTGACAGGTTACATGTATTCTTGGCATGCAGGGCCGTGAAACTTTACATAAATTAAACAATAACTGATCAGCCAAGACGCATACGTAACAATATATATATATATATATATATATATATATATATATATATATATATATATATATATATATATATATATATATATATATATATATATATATATATATATATATATATATATATATATATATATATATATATATATATATATATATATATATATATATATATATATGTATATATATATATATATATATATATATATATATATATATATATATATATATATATATATATATATATATATATATATATATATATATATATATATATATATATATATACTCGTATATATATATATATATATATATATATATATATATATATATATATATATATATATATATACATACACACACACACAAACAAAGCCACTCCAACATCTAAAGCATAACAGACACTTCACGTCTCGAACTGTCGGCCTACCCGCTCACGCCTCCTCGCTGTTGGGAGGAAGGGAGCTTGGGATTTGGCACGATACATATATGCGTGCTACCGGGGTCTAAGCGATGTCAGGCAGGGCAGCCGATCGAGGCTACGGCCTACCCCAACGTCACATCAAAGTCCATTAAAGATGGCATCGTGCTAACCCCATATGAAAAATGGGAAAGAGCACGTTAAACGAAGAAGAAAATATACTGTATATATATACATATATATATATATATATATATATATATATATATATATATATATATATATATAGTATTACTTTGAATGCCAATGTATATGTAAATTTCTTTATCCAGGTATTTCGAAGTCATAATCATATTTCGAGTCAGTTACTTTTGGCCTTTCATCACAACAAATATTCAAAACCTGGACATCCACGATAATCTTCAAAATTCTTGACACTTAAAAGCGCTGACAAAAGAGCTCCTTAAGGCGCATCAGTGTCAGCTTAGTGGATGTTTTTTGAGAGGAAAAACTCGCCTTTTGCGCACCTCAAAGTTAAAGGCAACGCGTCACCTGCAGAGAGAGAACAAGAAATAGAAGCAAAGTTTGGAGAGCAGACGAAGGCCGGGGGAAACAAAAAAGGATATGGGAAGGAAGAAGAATAGAAGTGAACAGGATAAAGAAAGTTTGAGGAAAGCAGAAATCGATTCTAAGAGCAATAATCATCGAGCTGCTCCAGTAGCAGGATTGGAAACCAAAATAAAAATATCAAGGTAATTAGTTAACTATAGCGTAGCAGCATAAAACTCAAAGGAATTTATAATGGAAGCATGGGGGAAAAGCGAAAATATGAAACAAATTAAGGAAAATTCTTTCAGTGATGATTAGAGACCCTCTGGTGAGGATAAAATCTTAGAATTTGTGTTGCCTAAAACAAAGAAGTGGGCATCCTTTTCTCCGACTCCAGTTCTTCCCTCTTTCTCCATTCATTCCCTACCACTGAAAAATCGATGCTTTTTACCATAGCAAATAATCGATTAAGCGAAATATGGTATGATATACCATAGAGTTTTCCATTTTCTGACATTTCGTTATGCGTGAAATTTTTCCCATTTTCCCTACTGAATATGTCTACTCGCCTGGACACTGCTATATTGCTTCTTCTCCTCCTGACAGGTACTCAAGGGTTGGAAGGGAATTTTGTCCTTGTCTATGAAGCCTTACATTTAATTCATGATTATTAATATTGTTTTGATATCTTTATCATCACGATAATCATTTTATGTATATCATATATATATATATATATATATATATATATATATATATATATATATATATATATATATATATATGTGTGTGTGTGTGTGTGTGTGTGTGTGTGTGTGTGTGCAAGAGATGAGATAGCATAAAGCCGGTCAATTCTCAAACTACGAAAACATTATTTTTTATCGAACAGAATCATCTATCAGCTTCGTACTATGTTGTATCCTGGCATAGCAGCGAATGAGAACTGTTACTGTCCATTGCGCAAGTGTGAGCATTACTTAGTTAATCTTGAAAACTTTAGTACTGCCTTGTATTATGTTACCTTGCCAGAAAGTAACTAAGAACACAGATTGTTTAAAGAGCCATATTCTTCAAACCGCTTTATGTCTAAGGACCAAGGCATTCAACTACACTTCCAGAAGACTTGACACTGAACATTATCTTTTAATAAGTCACGTCTTCTGAAACCAGAATCCAAAAAATTCTACCGAAAATGTGAAGTTTTATGAAAGCACATTAATCGAAATTTTCAAAAATGAGATCCCAAAGCGTAAACTTCATCCAACCACATCTTTACGCTCATTCGATACATCGTAAGGAGACACTCAGTCCTCATATATATATATATATATATATATATATATATATATATATATATATATATATATATATATATATATATATATATATATATATATATATATATATATATGTATGTATGTATGTATACGTGTGTGTGTATACACGTGATGTGACACACGTGACGTTTTGTGAAAAGGTAAGTTTACTTTCAAGAATTTGCCTGCTGAAGATGTAATTATATCTTTTTGCATGTTTGTTATATTTTATTCATGTAACCCTAAGTGAATAAATGAAAACGATTTAATGAATATCAAAAAGTCCTATTAGCATTCAAAAGTGGAATGTTGACATTGACTAATTCTTTCCTTTGTAGTATTTACTCCTCCAACTGAGCGAAGAAAGGTAAACAGATATGGCTGGAGGACAGACACAGAGCGAGCTAGCTGACACATTCAGAAATCTGTTACTGTTAATTGCAAATGTCAACAATCTATAATTATGTCACGTGTATGATTAACGACGCAGTACTGAACAAGCAGAGGCACCGTTATTAAACCAGAGATCAAAGCTAACTCGCCAAACATAACTGAAACTCTGGCAAGGCAATAACGGATTCATAATTAAATCGTCTTGCTTATAAGTTTAATTAGTGCAGTAAAGCAGCCATGTTCATACTTTCGGAGGGTTGTTTGCTGTCTTTGGTCTTAATCAAGATGTAAACATGATGTTGCAAGAGAACTATGACGGCATCTTCTCGGTTTTATTTTACCTTCAACGTTTGTCAGTGTTGAAGTAAAGGTTAGCAAAGATAAAACACACTTGAAAGGATGGTTTATCATTCCTTTTAATGCTGCACCTAAACGACCCAGTAACCAGTACAAATGCCAGTGCAGTGATCATGAATGACAACTAATTTATCAAACTGAAATACGGGATATCTTTTGGGAAAATATATCACATTAAAATGTATCCCGTAGCAGTTTCTTTTAACGTTTAGAATCACAATAAACAATTCAATTTATTTACTGAATACACCAATAAATAAAAAAAACTTTATTTGAATGGTTGATTTTATCATTCTCCTTTTCTAATTGCCGAAACAATAAAGTTGAGGATAGTGATAGCCGAAGTTAACATGATAGGCTACTGACAGACATTAACATTCTCACAATGACGCTTTGGAACTCACGAAAAGTAAGGCGTAACACTGAATTTTCAATTCGTAGTGGCAGCTCACGTATCATATTTGAGCTTAACTACCCCCACAAAGCAGGTCTGTTAACACCCTTCAGGTAACTGAAGTCTACAGCGTTTTGTAAGGAGCCAAATGCAGGATGTTGACATGGTGGCGCAGTGGTAAGGTTCTCACTTACCAGTCGGGAGTACCTGGGTTCAAATCCTGCCGATCACTGGCAGCTTGGGGATGGCGCCATTGCATAAAGCTGGTGGCCCGCCAACCTAGCGATCAACTCGAGAGGGTTAGTAAGAAAACATGTACCAGCCCTTGGGCTAGGGGGTTAAACAGTGGGCCTAGCGGTAATGCACTGGCCACGTGTCTTAGACAACGGGACTTCTTCCCAACTGGCTGTTGGCCTAAGAAACCGGAGTTCAAGCCGGCCCTATGAGCCTTGCGAGGCCCTGGAGGTTCACCTCTAACCAAAGCAGAATATTGTTTTACGATTTTTGGTACTTTCTGTCATTAACGATTTCGAATTAGGAACGACGCAATGTTTGAGGAATTTCTAAGCTATCAACTTAATCAAATTGCTCTAACAGTGTTGTAACCCATAACTCAAACTGTGATAGTCTAATTAATTTTGCAAGAACTTTTTTGCTTCTTGGATGATGAAAGCCTTCCTTTCCAAAATTTCTTTCATACTATCTATTAATTTCTTTCCATATATATTCTATATATATATATATATATATATATATATATATATATATATATATATATATATATATATATATATATATATATATATATAATTATACATATATATATATACACATATATATATGTATATATGAAATATATATATGTGTGTGTGCATGTATGTATGTATGTATGCATGTACTGTATGTATAACTGAATCACGAAAATATGGAACGTGATGAATAAATAAATAAAGACAATGCCAGGAAGGAAAGAGAAATGATGCAGTGGTGCTACGCCTTTCAACATTGCCTTGCAGACTGATAGAGATATAAAAATAAGTTTACAAAGAAAGCTCGTATAAATAACAGATAGGGATTACAAGTGAAAATATGTACCAGGAATCCAACACAGTTGAAGAATTAGTAGACCTACCAAAACAGAGGTATACAGTATATTTAGGAGGTTTTACAAAAGATTAGGCCCAACCACTCGAAAGCAGGGACAATCAGTTAAAAGATTGTACGGGGAAAGATACTGACCACCAAAAAATTACCGTGGAAAGAGTAAGCTGATTACATATATTATAAAAGTACAACTCAATAATTCTCCTTATGGTAAACAAAAAATTATATTAAACATGAATACATAAAAAATATATATAAGGTGACTAATTAGTAATTAAGTCAATGATATTATCTTTAAGTCATTCTCGAACATTTTACTAATACAGGTGTCCAAATAATGCATGCCAGGGCTAAGGTTAAAATTACAACTGGAAGTAAGCTGTATAACAGCAGATTCTAAAAGATTTTGTGAAGAGAAATCTTTCAATCTGGCAAACACTGAACTTTCAGTCCTGTTTATCCTGTGATCGTTTTCACTTAAATGAATGAATTTTGCATTGGATGTTTGCCCAGTTTTGACAGAATACTTGTGCTGATTAATTTGTACATCTATATCTTTCCTGGATTGGCCAATATATATATATATATATATATATATATATATATATATATATATATATATATATATGTGTATATATATATATTTATATATATATATATATATATATATATATATATATATATATATATATATATATATATATGTTTGAGTTTTACAGTTCCATTTTCTTCTAGCAACTAAGGAAGCCATGTCTGATCGCCAGGGAGGTTGGGGATTTTTCTTTTGTACATCTTTGCTACATTACAAGTTATCTCTTTTTATTACCTTTGCCATTATCTTGCCTCAATTTTATTCAATAAAGTAACAAACTCCTGCCAAACGAGTTCGTGAAACAGAATGGTAATCAATTATGCAAGTCCACGTACCCACTCTTCAGGAAATGGAAATCTGAAACATTTTGTCAGGACTGCAAAGTTAATTACCCTTTCACAATTGTCGAATTTTCTGTCGGTAGTGACTTCGAAGAAACGACGATGACAGATCGAGGAAATCCTATTTAATCAATTCATCCCAACAACCTTCTCTCTCTCTCTCGCTCTCTCTCTCTCTCTCTCTCTCTCTCTCTCTCTCTCTCTCTCTCTCTCAGTCTGGAAGGAACCGAAATCTTACATGAGGGCTTACGAACAAAATCATAGCTCTCTCTCTCTCTCTCTCTCTAGAAGGAAGGAAGGAAAGAACCAAAATCTTAAGTAAGGGCTTATGAACAAAATCGTAGCTCTCTCTCTCTCTCTCTCTCTCTCTCTCTCTCTCTCTCAGTCTGGAAGGAACCGAAATCTTACATTACGAACAAAATCATAGCTCTCTCTCTCTCTCTCTCTCTCTCTCTCTCTCTCTCTCTCTCTCTCTCTCTCTCTCTCTCTCATTTTGCAAGAGGCGAAAACTGAAGTAAGGTCTTACAGAGCAAAATCAAAGAACCCCCACTCTCTCTCTCTCTCTCTCTCTCTCTCTCTCTCTCTCTCTCTCTCTCTCTATAGACGAGACCGGAAACTAGTGTCAAAACTATCGAACGAAATCGTAGCTCTCTCTCTCTCTCTCTCTCTCTCTCTCTCTCTCTCTCTCTCTCTAGACGAGACCGGAAACTAGTGTCAAAACTATCGAACGAAATCGTAGCTCTCTCTCTCTCTCTCTCTCTCTCTCTCTCTCTCTCTCTCTCTCTCTCTCTCTCTCTCTCTCTCTCCGATGTAGGAATATACAAACCTGAATAATCATCTCAGATGCCTGTGTAGCTGTAATCTTATTGGTCCCACTTCGTCTGTCTGCAGTGGCGAAGTCAGTCTGTGAAGGAAGCAGAATGTTGAATTAATTGCTGCAATTCTCAATAGAACTTCCAAAGTGTGACACGTTTACCAACTTAATCATAAGCAAGCTGAGCGAGGGATTGGGTTTAAGCATATATTCTGAAACGTTCGTTACTAGTTAACTAAACAGTCATTAATGAGTTGTTTGATGTTCAAACAGCCCAAGAGGAATGGCAACTATGAATGAACAACTTGTTTTTGAGAAGGACTTGGTCTTCCAGTCTTTGAAAAGGTTTAGTTGATGAAGAGAGATTAATTTTTAGCGAATCTGGTTACTAAATTAATCCAAGAGTAGCAGAAAATTATTTCTGGAAATGATTTTGTAAAAAACATAACTCCTGCAATGCTAAAAAAAGTGGTAATTGCTGGAATTAGTAGACTTATGCTCACCGTTCAAAGTAGCGTAGCAAGTGTGGTTGTGTTTCGTTATCGGACAGGCCCAATAGGTAAAACTATAAAGACACCAACTAGTCCTACTCACAGGATTCCCCCTTTTCATGGCTGAGGTAGGATTACCAGAGATATTTTTACAACTTTGAAATGAAAGCTCTGATTCATCTTTACAGCATGTATCTTGTCATAATTTGATTTTAAATAAATTTTATCTCTTTATTGCTGGCATATATTTTCATGTTTCAGAGATTTGATTTAATTTCCGTTTGAACTTTCTGAATGATTATACTAGATGTCATATGAAATATTCATCGTAACCCCCAGCAAAGAAGGTTAAAATTAGGTATGCAGAAATCCACATGAAAACTTTATTGGTTTATGAGAAGTTCCAGCATTTTCAGCAATTCATCGAAGTGAAGGTAATTTGTTTGTCGTTGCCTAACAAACAACAGATATAATGTCAGTTACCAAAGGGTGGGTTAGTGAATAAAACATAAATACTGTTCAGGTGACTGTTTCTTCCCTAGAGAGACGTTTTAATACGGAAGATTAAAAGTTCAGAAACAGTAAAATATTAAGGCATACATAAGGATATTGCGTGAATGATAAAAAAAAATGGTACTCCATAATCCACCTAGAAACTTTTCCCTCTCATTTGAGTAGTTAGATATTCCTAAAATATCTCGTGATTTTAAACATTCAGGAACGCGCTATTTGATAACCAAGATCAATGCACAATAGTCCAGATCCAATAACAGGTATTTTCCAAAACCATGAAGCCCAACATGTCTACCCAAGGCAAGTCGCAGATGGCAGCCATTTCTCAAGAGTTACACAACCCATTTAACGAAATTATGGTGTTGACACACTCCACTGACGACGTGCTTAACTCCTGGCCCTCCTGCTGAATGCTCTTCAGTCACCAAAGCAAACCATCTACGCTTCCCTGACCCAGGATGAAACTGGACAGAATGATGAGCGTCAGCAATTATTTTGCTAATTCCTATATTCATGCTAACAGTCTCTGTGATCGACTTGCATACCTCATGCAGAGATGCGCAGGCGCACACACACGCACGCAGAAACATATATATATATATATATATATATATATATATATATATATATATATATATATATATATATATGTATATATATGTATATTTTGTGTGTGTGTGTTTGTACATTTTTTTTATATGTATAGATTTTTCCCAAATATCGATATATCATAATAAAGCTTTGAGGCATATTTTTGTCCCTTCATCACAAAAGACGTTCCACACCTGGAAATCCCCGATAATCTTTAAAATTCCTGACACCGACGTTGGTGACAAAAGAGCTCCCTTAGGCCTATCAATGTCAGGTCAGTGCCAGTTTTTTCGGAAGGATAAATCTCTCCCCCATTGCAGCTCAAACTTGAAGGCAACTTGTCAACTGATGTGAGAGAGAGAGAGAGAGAGAGAGAGAGAGAGAGAGAGAGAGAGAGAGAGAGAACAAGCAACAGAAGCAAAGCTTAGAGGACAAAAGTGGACATAAAGATAAGA
>NC_089783.1:17259281-17289281 GCF_040412425.1 Macrobrachium rosenbergii | reverse complement strand
TAGATTTCTGTAGTTCATATCCATAGCCATAACAGAACGATAATAAAATTTTCTGTAAATAACCTTTGAGAAACCATCACATTCCTCAAAATGCCTAATAATAAAATAAACGTTTAAAAGAAAGATAATTGCACTAAGGTCGCAATGGGATCCTCGTCCTAATCTGCTTGTGATAGCTCATTTACTTCGAGATCAAGATCAGATATGACTTACCAGTCTCTGCAAGTGTAAACAAACTTGCATCACTGCTCTGTCATGCTTGCAAACAAGACAATTTCCTCTGGAATCTATTAATACCTTGATAGGTTAAATCATATTTCCCAAAAATATCTTTGGTTTCCGATTGAATATGTGGTCCTTTGTTGGTTTCAAAATTAAACAATAAACCACTAATAAATTTGATTATGGCTTGATTGACAACTGTTTTTAATAATTCCTGACAAAGTATTAATCGAATGCGTCTACCTTCCCTTACTCTTTCTCAGCAGAGCAGATAGACAGTAAAAGAAGTAATAATATTTAGAGAATAACAACTTTCAACCTAGAGCAATAAATAGGAATTTATAAAGTTGTTTTTATTTATTTGTTAACTTGCCTTTCAATTCTGCATTATGATCATTATTTTATGCAAATATTCTTCCATAGTTTTAAGGTGAAGAAAAATAAACACATGAATGTTTCTCATAAAAGTTAGCTAACCAGCTGTGAGAGTATCATATTTAACGTCCCTTTTTACACATAGTCATTTAACGTTGAATTCTTATAATCTGTTTCTATGATTAAAAGGTTAGGGTTTCCGTTATCTTATTTGTCTTTGTACTAATATTATACACTGTTTGTAAAGGCATATAATGCATTAGTTCATTATGTATATTTCTGGCAAAAATAAATTTATGAAATACGTCCAGAATAGTCTACTAAACTTTAACGTAACGTAACTGCTATTGCGTCATATTGAGTCAGCATATTATGTACAATATAAATATCTCTAATAATTAAATTTCAAACTTTCTTTAAAATATTAACTTATTCTACTTTGTAACTTCGTTTTTTCTGCTATCTGTCTAGGTTTTTACTTAGATATAATCTGTAAAAGATTTCTAACAACACATAGAACACACCAGAGCGTGCAAAAGCAATGCTTATGAAGCTTACCGAGCAATTTTAATATTATACATCATAAAACTGTTTAATGTATTCTCCATGACATACAGAAATGATTTGTGGAGTATCATTAAGGGAAACCTAATAGTCAAAAGTTGAAGTTACAATAGGGTATCTAATGTATTTCAGTGAAGTTTTTATGTACAACACAAATAAACATTGTGGCATCCGATCTGGTTTTTCTTTTGGGAGAGGCAGTGAGCCTGTAGATTATCAAATACTCATATATCTATCTATCTATCTATCTATCTATCTGACACAGCACGTACATACCTTTTAATATTCATCCCAGATTCCTTTAAGAAGAAACACTCCGGGAATTACATACCAAATTTCGCCTCCCGTCATTGCCTTTATTATTTAACCTTTTCTGCTGAAATGCATCTTGGCTGCACTCCTGAGGCCTTTCCTTCCGTTGAAAATGTCATCTCTTTACCTTATTTTTTCCTGTGGGAGCGGTGAGTGTGTTCAGATGTTTAACTTAAATTCAATAGATTATTATATATATATATATATATATATATATATATATATATATATATATATATATATATATATATATATATATATATATATATATATATATATATACTGTATATATAATATAGATATATATATATATATATGTATATATATATATATATATATATATATATATATATATATATATATATATATATATATATATATATACATATACATATTTCCATACAGAATGAAACAGGTAATTATATGGCTGCAGTTCTTTGCTTTTCATATAATTGTTCTTTATTGGAAAACCAGACTAATGACATTAAAACGGTCGTAGAGAACAAGGTAAACTCAAGGTAAATAAATGACCTTGCCTAATTATTCTGCTTAATTATATGCCACACTTAACAATATTATGGAGCTAAACATGAAAATAGTCTACCTTAATCAATCAAACTCCAGTGACGAAATCAATGATGAAGATCCTCTAATAAACCAAAGACAAAGTGTATAAGATTGAAAGGCAAGTCTCTCTCCTCTAAGATTTGACTCTCATAGTTGCAATTCTGCTTAGGTCGTTTTACCATTAAACGACTCATTAAAGGCAGTTTACTTTGAGGACGACGAATTCCATTTACTCCCACGGTTTCCCCTAAATCGTCCCCCCGACCCCTGCACTCCTCAACGCCCTCGCTAAGATGAAGTTGATCAACATGGTATGCTTCAGAACTTAGGCAGAGAATTACAGCATTTAGGGTAACATTCCATTCCTCTTACTGACTGACGTTTACCATGTACGCGGACAAAGTCGGAGAGAAGAGAAAGAAAGTTTCCACGCGGTCGACCAGAACTGCAAGATATTATTATCTAACTAGAAAGAAATACCTTCGGCTTTTTCATTGTTTATGAAAACTTGTTATTTAGCTGAATGTGCATAAGTTTGAAATGAGAATTATTTCTAAACTCAACAAAATATTCACTACACCATTCTACTGAGAAGTGTCTACCCGGAACTGCATAACTGATGAACTTATCTCAGGGTTACAATATATTTTTTAGCATTTAATGAAACTATTAAAGCAGACAGAGCTTGTATTTCTCTATATTTGTATTTATAGTATTAGCATGGCAGTTACTTGATGTTTGCTCGCGCTGTACAACAGATTACTCCATCTCGCAGAAGTTAGATATATACTAATTTTAGGATTATTTATAAAGAAAATAAATAAAAAAAACTCTGGTAATTGTATTACATAGTGATTCTATTACATTTCCTTAAAAAAAATCGTGATCTGGGTATGCGTATGATCTTTGACCATTATTTAACTTTAATTCAATGAGTCGATTTTTCGTCTCAAAACCCAAAACGAAAACAAAATATTAAAGTTTCGTTTTATATCTGTCAAATTTAATTTTTATTTTTCATCTTAGCGAACTTCAGAGATTTTAGCATGTTAAAGAGCATCATTTGCCTTTGTCGCCTATTATAAAGTCGTTTCTTAATGGCCTCATCGTACGCAAGATATGTTTTCTTCTGACTTTCAGTTTTATGTGGGTTTATAGGCTAGATTTTATCTAGTGTGTTTTTGAAAATGGAATTGTTTGAAGTCACCTAAAAGACTGAAATCTTGTTCTGTAATATTGTAAGAGATTTATAAATACTTCAGCATCCGGTAAGCAAATTGACTGGGACATTGTTAAATTATTCAAGAAACTGAATAAACTGTTTGAAGTCTCAACGCTTGGACATTCCTAGAAGTACATTATTGCTAAAATATCTTTACATACACGTTGCTCGTTTATAAAACGAATGAATATTCTTCGTGGTTTAAAGTACATCACAGATTATCGTCCAACAAATCCCTGTGGTTTATTAGTAGCTATTTCTCTTCTAAATGATGCTGAAGGATTATTATAACGTCATTGTAAAGAGTGCTTTCTTTCTGTTTGACACAAAACACACGATGCGAGTTAAAGCTTTAGCATAGTAACCCCAGCTTCTTTTGATCTATTACGTTCTCTATAGTACCAAAATTCTCTTGCACTGGACTACTGTGCATTTCAGGGCCGTGTCTAATAGATTTTCGTTGATAAAATCTTTATAAAGTATCGGATGTGGATCGTATTTTGGAAATAGCTATTTGAAGCCACAGCCTAATTGGCAGAAATATATGGTGAAGTCTAATGTTGATAATTAAGCCACTTATCACAGTAAATCAAAGAAATTTAAAGGGAGACTTAGCTAAATCTAGCAGGTTCATAGATAGAGGCTAGTAAAACGTCATTACTGAAGGCCCTCCCACTCATTGATACTGTAATATGACGTACTTTACTAGAAACCCCGCCCATATACTTTGAGTGAAGACTCAGATGTTGGCAGTAGTAGTTATTGTACTAGTTTCAACTCGGTTAAGTTTAGACAAAATCTCTCACAATTTCTTTATTTATTTACTTTGACTGTACACACAAAAATGTTTAGATTATCATCTATTTATAGTATATTGTTGTACAATTTCGATAATCATCGCCTATCCTACTCAAGGTATTGCTTATTGTACAAGAGGGTCAAATATTTGTGTTTCTACGATCATTATCATACTACTGGGAACCCTGCTATTACGTCTGATGTCATAGTTCAGTCGCAACTAGCCTCTCTCTGGGTGCTTACTAAATTTTGCTAAGTTTCCCTTTAAATTTCTTTGATTTACTCTGCCTTAATTATCCACATTAGACATCACTGCATATTTTTGCCAGTTGGGCTGTGGCTTCAAATAACGATTTCCAAAATATGATCCATATCCGATGCTTTGTAAAGATTTTATCGACTAAAATCTGTTAGACACGGAGCTGAAATGCATAGTGTACTTCGGCATCCATTATTAAGTTGCATAGATTACGGAATTATTAACTCCTGAATTGAGTGTTATCAGTATACATTACTGTGAAGAGTTTGATATCAGTAGGGTTATATTATGTTTCGAGACTGACAAAAGGTACCTGGGTTGGTAGAGTAATCGCTGTCATAATGTGATGATCGCGCGGCCTCCGCCTTCTTTTTTTTTTTTAATTATTACTCTTAAATGAGTATTTTTCTATTTATACTTTATGTCTTGATGTACTATCAATACATAGTGTCACTGCTCATTTCACCATAATGTGTTATGCTAATTCCATTCACATTATCTACTTTGGGTGTAGTTTTCTTTCGATTTTTCCATTTTCCACTGTAATTTTCCTACAGAGTTTTATTTAATATTTCCTTTTCAAAAATGTCGGTTATTATTTCTGATTTGTGCAAATAAGAGACTTAAAAGCTAATCAATCTTAAAAACGGAAGTTAATTGTTGATAGTAACGAAGGACAGATTTCCAAGTGGAGAGAAAATCTAAATTTTAGATAATGTATGAAACGTTTATGATTGAATAATTCTTACCATTACCTCAGACTGTATTGCTTTTGGATACTTTCCTAATAAATAAGTGCAGAATTATTTGCGTTAGCAAACCTGCCGCATGTCACCAACAGAGATACTGGGTGAGGTGTAAGTTCTCCCCTATCGTCTTCAGTACGAATACGATACATATATTACTGATATGTCGGCGACACTTTTATAAGAAATATCGGAGATGTAGCTTAATAATGCATCTCAAGGAAGCCTCCGAGAAGCTTGGTCTGTGTTTTACCACTGAGAGAAACGCCGGCAGCTAGTTTCCTTTCCTAAATGTCCTCATGACTCATAACAAGAACCTTCGTAGTGGGATATTGTCGTCAGTGCACCTCATGCGGTGCACTGTATGCACTACTTAAGGTTCTTTGCAGCGTGCCTTCGGCCCCTAGCTGGAACCACCTTTGGTTCCTTCTACTGTACCTCCTTTCATATTCTCTTTATTCCATCTTACTTTCCACTCTCTCCTAATAACTGATTCATACTGCGAGGGTTTCCCCCTGTTACACCTTTCAAACCTTTTACTCTTAATTTTCCTTTCAGCGCTGAATGACCTCATAGGTCCCAGTGCTTGGCATTTGGCCTAAATTCTATATTCACTTCAGTTCAATTCAATTCATACCAAGAACAAAGGAAATCAGACCTTGGTGTTCGTGAGAACTATAACCTTGGAGCACTGCCTCAGCTGAACCAGTGAGTGCCCTTCAAGTTAACCGGAGACCATCGCCGTTGCCTACATTCTCTCGCCCTTAATTAATTGACGATACACACAGCAGTTTTCGCCTCCCTTGTGTTACTGGTAGGATGGACGTTGTAAGTGACGATCTCTTTGATAACCTATTTGTCTTTTCACATGTTGTGGCCATCCGGTTTTTAGATAATAGGGAACTCGACAGAATCGCTCAGCAACTGGCAGAAAAAGCCTTCCTCAACAAAGTGTTCGAAGAAGCATTTATGCAAATAGTGCGGCAGACAATGAAATGAGCACGCTGAAGGCAACGATACTGTGACATTATTATATAAAACCCAGATGACTACAACATATAAAAAGACGAAAAAGTTATTAAAGAGAACGTCAATTACAACATCCGCTCTGCCGGTGGCACAAGAGAGGTAAAAACTGTCGTGTGTAGCACCAATTAAAAAAAAAAAGGACGAGCGTTGTAATCTGTAAAAACAACGCTGACCCTCGACCGCTGAAATATGACGAGGATTCGCCTGCGGAGAAGTGTGTCCTATCACCTTCAAGCAGCGCCGTAAAAAGACACTACCAGGACTGTCATGGACGACCAGAGGTCCTGTCGCAGGGAGAGATATGATGGAGTATGAAACCGACTCCGTACACCTCTACCTGCTTGAAGTGCACTGCATGAAAGAGGAAAACCATCAATAAAAGCTTAGGATGAAGAATTTTTCATTCTCCTAACACTTTAATATCTTTGGAACACTCACAGCCCACCTGAGACTTTCACACGACACCGGGACACATTTCCCCGAGATGTAACCAACTACCGAGACCTTTCCCTGAAAAAAACGGGACGCCATATCTTAAAAACTAGCCATAAAATTTTCTTGAAAACAATATCATTATGTTTCCCACACCCACATTATTGTCGGGATACAATTTAACCTAACCTAACCTAACCTGGGGGCATGACAAAAAACCGGGGCTGGTGGAATACTAGCATACATCTCAGGAATTTGCCAACGGGACGTTTTGCCTATGCATCAGTCCGGACAACGGTTACTGCAATCTTTGATGACGCATTCTGATTTATGGTTCGAGCTAATCCTTATCCCTCCTTTTTCACAGGTTAGTACTCCTCCCCTCTACCCCGAAAGTTAGTAGGAATCAAGACCTGGGTCCTGGTAAGACTATCCCCTTCTCTTGCATCGTCGTTTATTACACCGATGACGTTGAGACGCTTGGAGAAATGAAACAGTATTAAATTATTGGACCTCAGTTTTCAACTCCTTCTTGAGAAAAGAAGAATGCGAGTGAAGCTTCAAAAGGCTAGTAAGAAAATAACCGATCTCCAAAGCTACTATCTATCTATCTATCTATCTATCTATCTATCTATCTATCTATCTATCTATATATATATACGAGTATATGTATATAAAAAAATACACACACATATATATATATATATATATATATATATATATATATATATATATATATATATATAGCCTATGTATCTGCATAAAAAATATAGGTAAAAGTTGAATCGGTCTAAATTTAAACCACGTTGCGCTATAATATTGTAGACAATAATCTTTTGTTGTTTCGCCGATTGCTCTTTCAAATAATACGGAGTAATTAAAAGCATTATAAAAGAGTAAAATTTAATAGTTAACCAATATCTATCTATCTATTATATATATAGATAGATAGATAGATAGATAGATAGATAGATAGATAGATAGATAGATAGATATTGGTTAACTCTTATATTTTATTCTTTTATAATGCTTTGAATTACTCCATATTATTCGAAAGAGAAATGGGCGAAAAAAAACAGAATATTATTGTCTACAATAATATAGCACGCAACGTGGTTTAAATTTAGACATCTTCAACTTTTATTTATATATATTTTTTAATGTAGTAAAAGAGATGTAAGTGTGATTAAATACGTCAGAGAATGAAAACTGGTATATAGTGTTGTTTTCATTTGCTTGTTGCAAAATATAAAAATTTACTCTCTCTCTCTCTCTCTCTCTCTCTCTCTCTCTCTCTCTCTCTCTCTCTCTCTCTCTCTCTCTCTCCTCATAGTAACCAACTTTTAATTAGAGCAGAAATATCTGAGTGAGCGTGTCTCCAGCTGAGAGAAAATATTGGATTAATGTTGCAAAATAAAAGATGGTTTCACAGTAAAGCAGAATCGCGAGGCAGTGAAGTAATGTTTACCTGACCGCCATGGCATAAAACATTTACGAAGCTGCACAAGCAGTGAATAAAAATACGAATTGGAAATAAAAAAAAAAATAAAAGTTTAGACACGTGGAGACTGAAGTCCAAAATCCTGCCAAATCCCCCTTTTTTTTTACTGCATTACTGATACATTTATAGAAGAAAAATGTTATATTTAGAGAAAATTTAAATTTACTTTCGAAAAGAATAAGACTTTTCTATGCCTTTGCGACGAGGAACATAACCCCCAAGCCTAGTGGATCCAAGGAATCTAGGACCAACATAGTTATATGATTTTTTTGATTCTTCGAAGGCGTGTAACCTGTCCATACAGTTTACTCTGGGAACACAAATGGCTCCAGGCTACCGGGAATCTCTTCAGAGCCAGAGAAACTAGTCTCATGAAACTTGATGAAGAGTCCTAATTTGTGAAAAAAAAATCTGAATCTACACACTTTCCAGCGTATGGAATACATTTATCAGTTAATTTTTTGTTTAACTATCTTAAACCTTTATTTTTTACTTTATTCTCTAGTATATTAGACTATACTGTAGCTCCACAGTAGACCCAGCATAGTCCTAATGATTTCCATGCGTTCATAGCTGAAACAACTGCCAGTTACGAGTAAATAAACCTGCTTAAAGTAGTAGATACCAAGCTAGAAGTGTCGTTTCATATCCAGTTCACTCTACCTCGGTAATGGCATGCATCCTAGCCGGATTTATAACTGATAATCGAACTGCCGATCAATTTTAATTCCCCCATAGGAGCATATACTACACCCTAAGGTAGACTGAATTGAGTATTAAGAGCATTTGTAAACATAAGAAATTCATGTCACTATATATACATACATACATACATACATACATACATACATACATACATACATACATACATATATATATATATATATATATATATATATATATATATATATATATATATATATATAAGTGGATGTATGTATGTTTTGTGTGTGTGTGTGTGTTCTGGCATAACTGAAACGCATTGAGCAGTTTCAACCAAACTTGGTATACATATAACTTACTATCTAGAAAAGAATACTGTGGGGGTAAGACATCACTAGCATCACTAGGGCATCAAAAGGGGTGGGGGTGGGAAGGGCTCCCCTGAAACAGGGCTGGCTCTGACGTAGACTTAGTAACTAAATAAACTCTTCGGGTTTATCTTACCTCGTTTCGGTATACATATGAATTATTATCTGGAAATGAATACTGTGGGGGAGGGGGGAAGACCTCACTGGCACCAAAGAGGGTGGAGGTGGGAAGGGGGTGATATGTAAAAATGACCGAAAATGACAGATATTAGTGTCTAATACATAGTTTTCGAGGTTGCTGAGATGAATATGAAGCGAGACAAAGAGTGACCTCGTAGTCTACTGGTCATGATAACATTCTGGTTAAGGAAATTTTTGTTAATTTCAATAGTCCCTGCTACGTAATTGGAATGCCAGGGTATAAAAGATCATACGCCAACAAACTAATCCCAAAAATGATTGCTTGGAATGAGGATTTCCCTGCTATCCTAAATTTTGAATATATATTTGTATATATATACACACACACACACACACACACACACACACATATATATATATATATATATATATATATATATATATATATATTGCTAGGTGATAAACTTTCGCCTTCAAAAGAAATTAAGCAATCACGTACATAGTTGCTCATTGCACCAACAGAGCTCAAATGCTCGCATGGTTTCATGCTATTCTTCCTAGTTTTTCTTGAATAACTTATGATCTACTCATGAATTTTTGGTGGAATTTCTGATAGATTCCACCTAGAAAATTAATATTTCTAATCTGCTTTTTTTTCCCAAAACTCTTTAGCACTAATACATAAATCCATTGCTTTTATACTGGATAAAAAATATTTTGCTTCACTTTTTAATATACAGATGCATGGGTATATCAGTTTTGAAAAACAAATAGTTCATAGAGTGTGAAAGTTGCTCATAACGACCTAAATGCTGCTCTTCACAAGATCTGGATAAGTTTTTGTGAGCTAAGAATGAACCAAAACCTATTTGAGCTATGTAAATATTAATTTTATTGCCCTAATCTAATAACAGTCTCCCTTATTAGCTCCGACACTTAAACTTTTTCTGTTTTTTTTTTTTTTATTTTACACTTGTTTACTCATTCCTTCATTTGTTTCCTTGTCTTTCTGCTTAACCTTCAATTGTCCTTTTAGGGGAAAACTGCTCAGTCATTTCCCAAATGTTCAAGGATTAACCATTCGAAACTCTACGTTTTCTTACCGTAGACTTTAGTAAAATAATTAGTAATGATCTCTCTTCAAAATTTTAGATTTTAGGAGATAAGAATGTAATTTTAGGAAGAGGGATTTTTTTTTTATGGAATATTCAGCCTTGGAACATGCTGAGATCTCTAAAGGGTCCCGCTGTTAACGTGTTAATTCCATTATTTTAAGAGAAAAATAATAAAAAAAAACGAATAATGTTAAATCGGGAACAAAAAATAAAATCATAGAAAAATAAGTTAGAAATTAATTAATCAATGAGCAAACGAAACTAATGAAATGCATTAGACTGGATAAAATCATGTGTGTTTTGAGGATAAAATTGCAGGAACATAGTCTGTATACTTGCTGTAATTATTCAAAATTACCATAATTTACTCTCAAAAACAATCAAAGAATTTGAGCTAGTTGCTCTCCTTAGATTTGCTTATTAGGATTGTGGGAAAATCAAATACTGAAGTATTTAAAACTCTTATGCATGTGTAACTCATTCACCTCGGTTGTCTTTATACAATCAAATAACAGTATTCAAAAACAGTTTACTATTCCTGAGAAATAATAGCAAAATTACTGGGGTGAACTCCATTCGCCTTCAGTAACTAGTATAACCTTTCCAAATACTGGAAGACCCAAGATTCTCGTATAAGGCGAGGAATTCGTAGCTGAACATTCTCTTGGGTCGTTTGGACATCAAGGAACTCATTAATGATAGTTTGGTTCGTTGAGGACGAACGCCGCTGAATGCGCGCTTAACTCCCAGGCTCTCGCTCCCTGTTTTCCTTCGATCGTCTTACCTGGCCCATTTAGACGCTTGTGATTAAGTTGGTCAACAGGGCAGGCTTTAGAACTCGTACTGAGAATCGTAACATTTGGAATGATATTCTGTTTCCTTCGTAGACTGATTTCACGGATGCACACAGACTAAACTAGAGCAGGGGATGGATGAACATATTTGGTTTCATGTTTTATCCAAGTAGGATTATTATTAAAGAGGCTTACAAGATGAGTATTCAGGCTAACATGCTTCTGAGTTCACTTGTAACAGAGCGCGAGAAAGATGATATTTCATAAGTAGTAAAATTCATTAATATGCGACTCTCACTGGTCATTATTTTATTAGCCTAGCGTACTTAATTGTACTAGAGTGTATGTGTCAAGTGAGTTTCTTCACCCTCTACAATCTGACGGTACCTCGAGAGAAGTGACGTTTGTTGGGATGAGGATTAAGTCTTTAAAATCAACCTGTTTATCTTTTATTCCATTATTATGGCTCTTGTTTTGAAAAAGAACCGATCATTTACTTCAGTTATTATTTTTCCTCTCTTTCTACTCTCTCTATCCCAAGCTGTTTGCAACAACGGTCAGCTAACAACCAAGTCCATGTGCACTGTTGAGTTTTACAAGAAGCCATGAAATTTTACGGAAAATGCCCTATAGCGTTCCTTAATTGATCCGCGATCGAACACGGGTCTATTCTGATATGAGCGGAATAGCTGCTATTAGCATTGCCTTGTCAGAGGGAACTGGAAAATAATAACTCAGGTATTGTGTCTTCTTTCGCCGTTTTGCCTCAGTGTGCATGTGTGAGAGACAATGATTCACAGATAATTCTGCCTCTTACACTCTTAGGGAAGAGAGAGAGAGAGAGAGAGAGAGAGAGAGAGAGACCTCGCAAGCAATGAAAGTTTTTGGAATAAATTACTTAGATGGGAATTTCCTTGACCTTTCTTCGTCACTCCTGCGAGGCCATTACAGACAGAAAGTTTCTAAAAGTGTAAAAGGATAATTAACTTTGCACTCCGGACAAAATGTTTTGGACTTCAATTTGCTGGAGAGTGTGTACACGGGCCTGCATAATTGATGACCTCACCAGCTAGGAGAACTCGTTCAGCTGCAGTTTTTGCATTGATAAAAAGGAAAAGAAAAAGAATTTTAGTAAAACCGGAAAGGGATTTTCTGCAGGTGTGAAAGTAAAAATATCAATCCATATCAGAGGTGACAGATATTTCATTTCTTTCAGAATTTTAAATGTTTTCGAAGGGTAACAAAAGCCTGAACAGAAAAGTAAAATAACATTTCGAAAATTTCGCTTGATAATTTTTTCATACTGTACCTTAAAGAACGAAATTTTAAAACTATTCATATTTACAATTGGTGCTCTTAATCTTTTTCCTGGGTAATGCAAATATACTGTGCTGAGCACAGCATGGGGTAAAAATAATTCATGCAACAATAGTGAGAAAAAATAATGAGATAAAATCGTACAAATATTAGACAAGGAAAATTGGCTGCATATATTTTTTTCTTAAACATACCAATCTCCTTCATTTTCACAAGGGAAGGCACATCTTGATCGTCCTCCTCCCAGCCGCTATAGATACAGACGTATACCTTTCCTTAACTTTGGGTTTTTAACATTTTTCATAGGGAAGGAAGACGGAAAGAACTGAGTTTGTTCTGCATAGAAATAATTAACAAATCAAGAGTCAACCGATCTGACCTGCTCCTCATTCTGACCATTTTGATACGATGAACTTGACCTTCGTCTCTGTTTCCTGATTGCTATCCTGAGTTGTATCCTACCAGTTTTAAGAAGATGGTACCTTCAGTTATGGAAGTCAATGAAACTTACAGTATAACACAAATCGCCCGATCTCTCCTTCTCATAATGGTCTGGGCTACTATGGCAAAATACAGATAATCCCACACACACACACACACACACACACACACATATATATATATATATATATATATATATATATATATATATATATATATATATATATATATATATTTATATATATATATACATATATACAATATATATATATATATATATATATATATATATATATATATATATATATGTATATATATTATGAGATGGAATATTTCTTTTTATTGATTTTTAATTTTGTAATCGACTGAACAGCTTACCTAACTGGATGCTGGATGATGACTAAGAATAAAATTAAAAAGCTATAAATTCTCAGTAAGGGTAGAACAAATTGTTTATAGTCATTCTTCAATCTTTAGAATGAGATCCGTTCTTGATATGAAAACCAAATTCCGAAAATTTACAGATTTAGGTCATTTTTACTACGGAAAAGATAAATTTAAAACTCTAGTACTAATATCGTAAACAAAATGCGTTCACCTCAATTGTCAGTTTATTTGTGATTTTTCTAACAATATGTGCAGTAATGCTATCAGTAGCAATGATTTTTGCTGCTAAAGACAGATGGGACATTAAAATTTTTACATATGGAAAAAATTATTAATTTCAAGCAACCTGAAACCACAAGGAATGTTTTAGTATGTATCCTTCATTCTTTAACGCAGATAATTTTCTCCTAATTGTTATTCTAAATTTCTTTCTGTGGTTTCAAGGTTCTTTATTTTCCCTTTAACTTTTATTTTTAATTAACTTGTTAGCTTGTCCAGAGAGCATTTTTACCAGCTGATCCCAACCCCCTTGTTTTAAACTTTTTATTTCCACCGGAATTCGTTTCACTTGTGATAATCGCTTTAATTTAGTTTTCCCTCTGCAGGATTTTAAATGATTAAGGAAGGGAGTAATTGTTTCAAATTTCTCTCGAGATTTCACAATATTAAGAAAATATCTTTTATAAATTTGTCCTTATCTTGACAGACAGACGGCCACACACACACACACACACACACACACACACACACACACACACACACACACACACACACACACACACACATATATATATATATATATATATATATATATATATATATATATATATATATATATATATATATATATATATATATATATATATATATATGTGTGTGTGTGTGTGTGTGTGTACACTATATATACTCGTGTGTGAGAGAGTGCGCGCACGCAGTGTACTTTACAGTGCCCAACATTCTTAAGTTTACACAACATTGCTCAGAAGTACTAAAACATCACAGTGGAACAAGTAGTATCCTTCATCATTGCGCTGTTTTTATAGTACGTGGGTATCATAATTACGCATACTCAAAACTGTGGCTTAGCCTACAAGAGAAAAAGGGGGAAAAAAATCAGGAACACAAATTGACGTTAAGTAAACGGTTTAGATCTGGCTTAGCAATCAAAAACTATTTTGAATGGTTGAAGGTTGGGTGAACATGTGCTGGTTAGTGAACATGTAAATGAATAAGGTGAATTTTATCAGAATGGAAAACTACTAAAAGATGTGCAATAAATGTGATTGAAGTGGTGGAAAACGTTCATTTCAATGTTTTTCTTTTTGTTGGTTAGCATTTATGATAACAGTCTTATGCAAAGTTGCAATTGTTTTTTGCCATCTGCTCTATTCCCAGTGCTATGTCCTGATGTATTATATCTTTATTCGCAGGCAAGGAGGCCAAAAAACCGTTAAAACGCTTTCAGTGGATGTATTCGATTGGTAGCTTAATCAGAATAGTGAGAGGGTATATTAGTGTGGCAAGTAAGACTCTATCTGGAATGCTTCTGTAGCGTGTTTTATCACTATTAAGACCTTACTTTAACAAAATGAATGTTGAAAATAAAAATGAAGCCTATATGGTCCAGAGAAGATTCCGTTTGTAATACCTGATTTGACATTTAGACCAAGATCGACCAGAGCACTCAGATCTCTAGGAGTTTTAAGTAAGTTAGAGCGCTTAAAATATCTTTGTAAGGAAGACGGCTTCATAATTGGGATTCATTACCTTCTTATAATCTTAGTAATATATGCCATGTTACCTTGGATCCCAGTACTCCTTCCTTAACCACAAACATAGCTCATTATAGACAGGAAACTTTCCATTTCAAGACATGGAACTCGTTTACTGAATACTTCTGCCTGTATGTTCCTCCCTCTTTTAGTCGAGCTAATATAAATAAAAGTGATGAGAGGGAAGATCTAATAAATCATAACTTGCCCTTCTGAAGGCTGAAAAGGATTCTTTAATGGTACCTGCATGCTTTTATGGGAAAATTAGCAATAACGTGATTTCAAGTTAATATTTTTGTATTCGTTTTATATAAGGATCAAAAATCAGTTTTACAGAAGGTAAGAGATAAGTTACTTTACTTGGATATTCTGAACAAATTTATGAACTCAAAATTATGTTTTTGAGTAAATGCATAAAAATGCAATAATCTTTGAATAACTTGATACATGATTGCTCAAAAAAAAAAAAAAAAATAGGTTCTGAGTCAAGATTCTGTTATTTCTTCTCAAGATTATATATTTAAGTTAACAGCTGCTTTGAAACAGATTTTTACCTAGCTATCATCCTTGCTTGTTGTAAATTCTCTTTTTGCCTGAGTCAGTATATCTTGCAACATATCATTTGTTTTCAGTGACTACACAATCACTTTCCAAAATGATCAAATTATTATTTTCAATTGCATTTTGTGAGGAAGCAACAGCCAAAAAACTATAGTTATTTAGGTGTCTTAAGACAATTTTTTTGGCGAAAAGTTCTCATTTTCAGAGCCTGTTAACTAAGACTTTACCTTGTACATATGAGCGTATATATATATATATATATATATATATATATATATATATATATATATATATATATATATATATATATATATATATATATATACATATATACACATATATGTATATATATATATTATATATATACATATATATTTATATACATATACATACATGTATAACTGAATCACGAAAATATGGAACGTGATGATTATATAAATAAAGACAGTAATGCACGAAGGAAAGAGAAACAATGGAGTGCTGCAAGGCCTTTCGACTTACAGTCCTTTACTTAGAGTCTACTGAGTAAAGGACTGTAAGTCGAAAGGCCTTGCAACACTCCATTGTTTCTCTTTCCTTCGTGGATTACTGTCTTTATTTATATATACATACACACACACACACACCCACCCACACAGACATGTGTATATATATATATATATATATATATATATATATATATATATATATATATATATATATATATATATATATATATATTCTTAGTTTCTGGCAACCTGATACATGGTTTGAGTTGTTAAGGAAAAGAAAGCTCAGGTTTGATGTTAGCTGTAAATGTTGTTGAATATTCTGCATCATTAAATACAGTCCCTATTCAGAGCAAGACATGGAGCAGAATACTGTTAAGCAATATATATATATATATATATATATATATATATATATATATATATATATATATATATATATATATATATATATATATATATGACTATTTATCACATCACCGTGATTCATATACAATCAGAAAGCTACAAACGTCCTTTAATATCAATTCACTCTACCTCGAGTAATATATTTTCATATATGTTACCGAAGAAATTTTAGTTGATAATAAGTCCACCGTCCCGTGAGGTCGAACCAGCGACGGACCAGGAATCAGGACTACAGTGACACACTAACCAGTCGGCCACTGGTTGGTGTGTCACTGTAGTCCTGATTCCTCGTCCGTCGCTGGTTCGACCCCACGGACGGTGGACTTATTATCAACTAAAAATTCCCTTCGGTAACATATATGAAAATATATTACTTCAGGCAGAGTGAATTGGATATTAAGCGACGTTTGTCTTTTTTCTGATTGTATATATATATATATATATATATATATATATATATATATATATATATATATATGTGTGTGTGTGTGTGTGTGTGTGTGTATATATATATATATATATATATATATATATATATATATATATATATATATATATATATATATACATATACATACATATATATATATATATATATATATATATATATATATATATATATATATATATATATATATATATATATATATAATGGAGACATTATTAGTTAAGGTTTCATATTTTAAGATTATACGCAAAAAGGCAAAGAGACAGAAGAACATCAAAGGTCTTGCACGATATGCGAAGTCAGCGTCTATATGCGACCCGTTTGCAGGTCAAAGGAACCTTTGTCTGCCTCCGAAAAACACATCTCAGGAGGTCCAGCCGTCGCCACGAAGTGGCGGACACAGATGTGCATCTTCGTCTTAATGTGTGAGTAATCGAACGATACATAACGATCAATCTACACATGAAAATCTATTGAAGCAGACTATAGAGAGTGAAACAAGGGAAAAGGATATTAAAATTTGGCAACTATTTGCACTCTCAGAGAGATCCCATTTAAGGGGAGTTTGGAGAACACTAGGATAGTAAAGAAAAGACATCAAGGGAGAAGTTACAGAGTGCGTGAAACGTGACGTGATTAGTGCTGCCGAATCAAAGACAGAGTCCAGTTGCGGACTTCGAAAAAATTCCTGAACACATCTCCCAAAGACAGAGTTCAGTTGCGGACTTCGAAAAAATTCCTGAACACATCCGCCAAAGACAGAGTTCAGTTTACGAACACCGTTACCCATAAAGAAAAAGGTGGAAGATATTAATATAACTTGTTAAGATCCGAATAAATGTATTAAATGGAAAACACAATTTATTTCAACACCGAACAAACTGAACTGTTTTTTAAAATACCTGACATCTGAGCACAATATGGCAAGTTAATTCACATCAAGCAACTTGTTACTACTTCAGTGAAAGTCAGCAGATATTATATGTATATACATGTATATATATTTTTTAACGGTATTCTGTTCCATGATTTGCTCTGAATATATATATATATATATATATATATATATATATATATATATATATATATATATATATATATATATATATATATACACACATATGTGTGTATGTAAATATATATACATACATGTATACACACACACACACATATATATATATATATCATATATATATATATATATATATATATATATATATATATATATATATATATATATATATATGCATGCGCACGTGTGACTGTGTGTGTGCGTGTGTGTTTGGGTGGGTGGGTGGGTGGGTGTGTGCAGATGTGCAGATGTATATTTGTAAATTTCATAACTGAGAATGGAAGAAATCACCAAAATTATGCAAAATAAACTTCAGAACTCATACCCTTTGCAGCTGGCATTTTTGTTCCCTAGGGAAATTAACAAGCAGAGCGAATGACGAATAGAATCCCTTTCGGTATGTTTCAACATAGCTGTCTTTGCCATTTTACAAAAATTCTATGAAGAATTTTGAAGGAAAGCGTTTCTTTTCTTGATTTAAGGCTTGATTTATTCATTTTAATCTCTGCCTATGTTATTGTTCCTTATTTTTTTCTTGTTTAGCTTTAAAAAAAATATTTTTTAGCCTATCAAGTATTTAGAGATTAATCTTTACTGTTTTTGTAATAATAGAAAGAATAAATCCTCATTAATTTTATCTTTACTGTTCTCTTCGCGTTGGAAATCTGTGGCAGATTTTAAACGACGTAACTATGCAACTTCCACCTGAGGGAATAAACGCTATGACATTTTCAACATTTACAAATATAGAATTAACCATACCTCCTTGGGTTAGTGGTTGGTTTAGATTAATCCGGTTGATACCACCATGGACCTTCGACCTAATTATGGTATAGTGTAAAAGGAAGTAGCAAGCCTGGTGTATGCCTCTGGACTTTCCCCTAACAACAGAAACTCACACACTTGAAAACTTGATACCTTGGCTTTTCAGCAGGCTACCACTTGAATTCTAAACGCGTGGTTGGATCCTGTATACCTACACTGCATCTAAACTTGGCTAATATTACTCACGAGCTTATTGGTGCACGCTACGCTGTGCTGGAACCCGGTGCTGCCCGCCGTGCCTCCCCTACCTTCCCGATCCCCTACCTACCCCGCCCCCACCCAGGGCGGACAACAGGTTTGCAGGAGGAGGGTGGATGTGTCATAGCTCCCCTATCTTCCCGATCCCCTACCTACCCCGCCCCCACCCGAGGCATACAAACAGGTTTGCAGGAGGAGGGTGGATGTGTCATGTCTCCCCTACTCTCCCAGTCCCCTATCTACCTCGCCCCCACCCAGGGCGGACAACAGGTTTGCAGGAGGAGGGTGGATGTGTCATATCTCCCCTATTCTCCCAATCCCCTACCTATCTCGCCCCCACCCGGGGCAGACAAACAGGTTTGGAGGAGGAGGGTGGATGTGTCATATCTCCCCCTACTCTCCCAGTCCCTTACCTACCTCGTCCCCACCCAGGGCAGACAAATAGGTTTGCTGGAGGAGGGTGGATGTGTCATATCTCCCCTACTCTCCCAATTCCCTACCTACCCCGCCGCCCCCAACCAGGGCTGACAATAGGTTTGCAGGAGGAGGGTGGATGTGTCATAGCTCCCCTATCTTCCCGATCCCCTACCTACCTCGTCCCCACCCGAGGCAGACAAACAGGTTTGCAGGAGGAGGGTGGATGTGTATGTCTCCCCTACTCTCCCAGTTCCCTACCTACCCCGCCCCCACCCGGGCGGACAAGCAAGAAAGCTCCACTCGGATTTTATTATTATAGATACTTTATGACTGGGCTCAATGTAAATAAAGCTTACTCAGAAATGAAATAGGAAAGTACAAAAAACGCCAACATGTGATGCTATTAGTCCACTATATAATAACAGAATAGTACACAACGTATGTTTGATATGGTGCATATTAATATAGTTCTAAATTCAAGCAAAACATCATGATTTTCAGTGACTGATGGAAATAATGACCAAATTTGCTAATTGGGGTCATTACAGACTCAAATATGCTCTACGTTTTCATTTTCAAATAAGATGTAGAAACGAAATTGAAGCATCAAAAAATAAACAAAACCATTTTACAGAATTCTCTCTCTCTCTCTCTCTCTCTCTCTCTCTCTCTCTCTCTCTCCTTGCACCTGCCTAATTAGTGCACATTGATGTTGGCAATCAATGGAGGAAATGACAATTAAACCTAAATACTGCATATGTAAATCACAATGCAAGTCCGAAATTACTCCACTGCTACCAACTCAATATTCAGCTGAACTGTGCAAGGGTTTAGTAAGAACACGAAATTGGAAGTTGGTTGTCGCCGACATAACTGAATTTAATGAGTTGTGAATTTCCCAACAACCCAAAATCAGACCCAATTTTGAACAATTTTCCTTGCAGCAAGACTGCCCTGTCACCCAGTCCTCGAATAAGTAAACTGAGTTATAATGAAGGCAATTCAAGGAGTTATTATACCATGAATAGTTGACGAGAGTGCCGCTGACGCAACCAGCACATCATCCGAAAATCGATTTATAAGTAAAACGGCTATTTACTCAAAATACTTTCCTGTGAACACTGTATATATGCAAACCATACGCAAAACTCGTATTTTATGATCTTATTTTTCATTTACAAGTATTCATTTCAGTATTACCTCACCAGATATGTATTTTTTACCAGATATCAGAAACACAAAAAGAGAGCTTCAATAATTAACTAACATTTACATTTATAGTATGCAACAGATGTACCCTTGTCTCAGCTGTTCACTGCCGCAAGCATAAAATAAAGTTGCTGCTAGCCTTAATAGACTTGTAGAAATAGATACATGAGATTTAACCAAACTGCCCACCTTTCTATCAATCAAATGTTTAACAGTTCTCTGCATCACAATTTGCTCTGAATAGAGACTGTATTTGCCAGAAGCAAAGAATTTCTCGTAAGACTGCTTATTTTCAAATGATTTCCACATGCATCAAATCTTTTCTTCCGCAGAACAGTTGTCCTGTCTCGACATCTGCTGCTTCCAGGATCTTCACTCTTTAAATAAAATTGCTTAAAGTTGCCGTTTTTTCTTAATAGCAGTGATTATTCATTTACCGTCACACAGATCAGTCTTATCTAGTCATCATCTATAGGCTTTATGTCAACAGGGAACTTCTGTTAGCTCCCTTGGTTCCTGCATCCGCAGAACTAATATGTTATACACGCTTTCCAGAGTGTTGGCATCTTCTTTCTGTTAGGGTGCCATGTTGTTAAACTGCCAAAAACCAGAGATCAATTATTCCGTCAGTTTTCATTGTTGAACAGTAGAACCATCTTTATAGCGATATTGTTTACGTTTGTAATACTAATTTCAACGAAATTTACCATAGACTTGCTTTTTCTCATTTGTATCACTGATTCTCTCTCTCTCTTTTTCTTATATATATATATATATATATATATATATATATATATATATATATATATATATATATATATATATATATATATATGTGTGTGTGTGTGTGCGTGTGTGTAGGTAAAGGTATAATTTTATTGTTGCTGTTTCGCTACTGACGCACCCCTATGGTTATTCATTACAATTTCCCCTCTATATTTTCCTTTTCCACAATTTTCCAATGACAAACTGAGGGCAAATCAGTCAAGGGGGAGAAATTATATTGAAGGTTTCATTTGATGCACAGCATATCCACACAACCACATAATTATCCAGGAAATTAAACAACTGGATTTCTTTTATTCGCTTTGTCATCACCCCATTGTGAAACCTAGTTATAACATGGTATTGTATTATTTTTCAGTAATGAGAGCTTGCATCACTCAAAGCTAACGAAATGATTTTACATGAATAGTAATATATTGTATCTTGATGATCTCAATTACTCTCGATACATAAATGTTTATGAAAACAATATTTCGGCTCAACCAATCAAAGTAGGTTACAGAAAACACAAAAATACTTTACTTCTTATGACAAAATCACTGAGAGAGACTATCCTTTATATCTGAAAGCATTCATAGCCCGAGGGAAAAGCAGATCTCCTCTAAGACGAGTTGCTCATAGTTGCCAATCCTCTTGGGTCCTTTGAACATCAAACAACTCATTAAAGACAGTTTAGTTTGTTGGCGACAAACGTTTCTGACTATGTGCTTAACTCCCGCCGTTTCCCCTCGGTCGTATGACCCCTCTCTCGCCCACGCCTTGCTTGGGATTAAGTTCGTCAACATGGCCCGCTTTAGAACTTGTATTGAGAATTGCAATGTAGAATAACATTCCGCTTCCTTCATTGATTGAATTCGAGGCAGCACAGAACCTAGGATGGGGCAGATTGAAGAGAGAGAGAGAGAGAGAGAGAGAGAGAGAGAGAGAGAGAGAGAGAGAAGGGGGTTGGGAGAGAGAGTTTATTTGAAGTTGTATGTAAGCAGAAATACTCATTGTCGGAGTATATGAGTATATATGTTGCGTTAATCCCTTTTACGTGAATTGAAAACGTTTTACTTCTATCTGTCGAATCTGAGCGCACAGAAAGACATAATTTGTGACCAAAGTTGACAGTAAATAAGTCTAGCGAGAAATTTTGCATTCTTAAGCAAATATATAAATGAAACACGAGTACTGAAATAAAATAAAAATGCAATTTCAGACGACGAATCATCATTCCCCTCGTAAATAACGGAAAGACTTCGAGAATGTTCCGTAGACTTTATCAATCTGCTCGTATTTTTCTGTCGGATAATATACGAGAAACTCCCGTAGATCTTAGCGAGCCTATTCATATACGAGCTACACAATATCCTTATGTAAAGATTTCTTCGCGCTTTCATTTAAATTTCCGAACATGTTTGAAAATGAAGTTAGACGATATTCCAGATAGGTTACATATCGAAAGAGGAAACTCGTGCGAAAAATGCATTTACGTTCTTTCTTTATTATGTATAAGAACTAATTATCTCCGTGGCGGGTGTTGCTGCGTCTAAAAACATCAGCATTTTTGGTAAGTAGCATTATTCTCTCTTTAGTGGGCGAAGAATGAAAAAACGGAGGTAACAAAAACAACAATTACTGTATATGTTGAAAAGATAAAGGAAATTATTATTATTACTTGTGGTCATCAAAAAATCTTCACTTATAATGACGTACATTATGAGCAGGTTTTTAGCGCAGAAGCTACTAACTGCCTACAGCTTATACACATCAATCGATATGACTGCAGATTTTTAATACCCAAGAATTTTTCGACACTGTAATTTCTTCAACACAATTATTATTATTATTATTATTATTATTATTATTATTATTATTATTATTATTATTATTATTATTATTATTATTATTATTATTAACAGGTGTTCATTAATTTTTCTCTATTAGATAAAAAATACTACCCCTTCAAACTGTAAAATAACTTTCTTTGGTGCAACAATAATTATGAATCAGATGAAATCGGTCATTTTCAAGCATGAAGAAGAAAGAAAACTCGTATAGCTTTTGACAGTATTCTCTTTCCTACGTCTCCTCCATTTTATACTTTTGTATTACCTCGCTTGCTACTATGTTTTAATCTAAAGTGCAGCAAAATTATTTTGTTACAGCGTAAAGTCAAATTATGATGCATTAATTGAGACCTATGGGAATTGCGCGCAAGTTTTTACCGAAATAGCATTCAGTGTTGGATTAATTCTACGGGGATTCACCGTATGATTTCATTAATTCCCAGGATAACAAGAGATACGATCTTACTGTATATAACTATTTTTCCACCATTATAAGTTGAATAACTGAAATGTGAGCGATTAAGAATATGATTGGATATATTGATCTCATTAAATTGTATAAAAGCGTCAAAATAATCTGCTGAATATTTCGCTTTATACAACGACCCAATAAACAAACACCCATAAGAAATTTTGCTCAGTAGACAGGCAGTGCAATCAGTGCACCGCACGTGGTGTGCTGTAGGTGTTACTAAACGGAGTTTACAGCGTCCCTGAGGCCCTAGCTTCTCCCAGTTTTTAGCTTTTTGCTTCTCATCCATTCCCTCTTCCTATCTTCATTCTTGCCGTCCAACCGCTCTAACTACTACTTCTTAGTGCAAATGGGGATCTTCTCCCACTTCCACTTTAGAGTCTTGCACTTCATCTCTTTTATTTTGTGGATCTCTTTATCTTGCTGTCCAACCACTCCAGCTCCATTTTTTAGTCTTAAAGGCTTAAGGGCCAAAAGTACCCCAGTATTTATATTAACAGTCAAGATTTCATAATCAAAACCTATAACATAATCTAAAAATTATCAGCTATTTCTTGATCTCTGTATATTCTTCAAGTGCAGACGTGTATCGTTGTTACATGGGTTACCACGATGCAAAAAGCTAGGACCTTTCGTCAAATTCACGCATATCAGTTTAAACGTGTCTTTAACCGTCCCCCCCTCCTCCCATCTCCCACCTCACTCACCTGATAAACTGACCGTTCAATTCCCTTAAAACCAAGCTAAGCATCCGCAGTGGGCCTAAATGAAACTTCTGGGAATGACCAAGTATCATAGAAAGCATAGATGTTGCATATCCATAATATTGCAAGGAATATTCTAAACGTCTCATGAAAGTTAATTCTTAAGCAGATGACTAAAACATTGTAAAGATACTAAATTTTACATAATTCTTTACGTAATACTAAATATAATAATAATAATATTCCTTATTTCAACCAAGGGCCATATACATGGATAGATAAGGCATTTAAAAAACAGTACAGAAATATAAGCTACACGTCGATAAAAACGAAATGTACAGCAGCGTTCAGTCCCGTAACAACGATCCCTGCATTCATAAATAATAAACGAAGCAAACGCCATGCTGGCAGTCATCTTAACACTAGTCAACATTATATTTCGCCCTGGGGCTACAAAGACAGCATCTTTTATACGATCAACATTATCTTGCATAAAATGGCAGTCTCCTGTTGACTAGAGCAAATGATTGGGTGCGAATTGCAGACGAGAGGCTGACCACAACTCTACTGATCTGCCCATTCGTAAACGACAAAAATGCGTACTTAACGCTTCAAACAATAACCTTACATGTAGAAATCACTCCTTAGATCAGAACGGCAAATAAAATTACCCCCCGAACATTTGTTGGTCTGTCGGTCTACTGGCCCGTGCCGTCGGTCAGTTGGCCCCTAGTTAACACCTAGGTGCGGTGACGCAAAGCCTCCGGAAGGCGTATTCTGCATCTGGCCCAACGGAACAGTGTTTCGTGTTCGGCGGTTAGCCGGTCATTTCGGGCGGAGCTGAGGCTAGGTCGAGCGGTCACTGCTCCAGCCTGGCGGTCAACGCTTCGGCCAAAACCATACGGTTGGTGACAAGGCGGTCGGGTGAGTGACGAAAATGACACTCCTTTGACCGACTGAAGACTAACGGCTCCGGTGTCACCGAGAGATCCGTGTCCAGCATTTTGAGAGGAATTATTTTTTTGTGATGTTTGATTTCATGTTTTTTGTGTCTCTCAGCGTCTCTTGGATGACGTAATAATGGGCTGTTATCTTCTCGCCCCGCCCCCAATTTTCTTGAAAACTATTTCATAAGAAAATTACCCTCACTTTGCATTTTAACGTTAACACTGATGAGGAACACCGTTCAGGTGTTCGGAAGTCTTTGGTTCTTTTTACATAGTAATATATTTAGTATATAATTGTGGATTTTTATTACTCACAATAATAATAATAATAATAATAATAATAATAATAATAATAATAATAATAATAATAAATAAATAAATAAATAGATAAAAAAATAAAGTTAAATATATCTTAGTTTAACCAGACCACTGAGCTGATTAACAGCTCTCCTAGGGTTGGCCCGAAGGATTAGATTTATTTTACGTGGCTAAGAACCAACTGGTTACCTAGCAACGGGACCTACAGCTTATTGTGGAATCCGAACCACATTATGACGAGAAATGAATTTCTACCACCAGAAATAAATTCCTCTAATTCTTCATTAGCCGGTCGGAGAGTCGAACGCTGGGCCAACAGCGTGCTAGCCGAGAGCTCTACCCACCCTTCCAATGAATAATAATAATAATAATAATAATAATAATAATAATAATAATAATAATAATAATAATAATAATAATAATAATAATAATAATAATATGGAAGAAGTCCCTCTTTTAGGGCAGTTTTATTTTAAAAAATGGCTGTTTCAGCCATTTAGCTTGTAGAGATTTTCCATATTCTTATTATTATATATTCTTCTCATCTGCAGGTGGATGGTATAGGAAATTTCCAAAGGCCATTGAATATCTCTCCACTTCCTTTGGAAATATATTATACCATCTACCTGCAAACGAAAGGCTCTACAAGCTAAATACCGTTGAAACAATATTGTTTTAAAAATTGATCATAATAATAATAATAATAATAATAATAGTTACAATATCTTTATTTTGGCTCAGGTCCATGTACAGAGGTAGACAATATAGAAACAATGCAATGCACATAATTTACATAAATGTTGTAAGACGTTATAATGATAAAACGGCTACATTTCAACCGTTTCTTATAATAATAATAATAATAATAATAATAATAATAATAATAATAATAATAATAATAATAATAATAAGAAGAAGAAGAAGAAGAAGAAGAAGAAGAAGAAGAAGAAGAAGAAGAAGAAGAAGAAGAAGAAGAAGAAGAATATTTCAGACTGAGACTGTCGGCAGATATACAGAATTCAGGTACGGCTTGCTACAAAGGGAAAGGAAACAGTAAATCCCAATAATAATAATAGTAATAATTTCTGTAGGATGCATTAGGGTGGAAGCGAAGAGATTGCCAATGTTGAGAATGTAATAATGCTTAATAATTAAAATGATAGAGACGACAACATCACTAGCGGTAATATGCAACTCATGGGGAAACAACTCAAGGCAGGAATATATTAACAGACCATAAGTAATAATAATATGATCGATGTTCATATGCTTATATACCTCTTTTCTCTCTCGGTCTCCAAGTTGCTTGTCCTCTAAATCAGCCATTCTTAACCTGGGGTGCTAGCACCCCCAGGGGGTGCTGAAATCAATTTCAGGGGGTGCTGGGGAAGGTCACATATTTGGCGGTAAAATATCAAGACAACTGTCCGGAACCGTCTTCATGGAGGCCTGCTCCACGACATGAGGGCGGCTCTGGCTAACACGATGCCACGATATGAGAAACTAGTCGCACATAAGCACAACAAAAATCGCATTGATGAGTATTTTTTATGGAGTTTGTCCATGATCTTTCCTTTGTTTTCTTTTTGTTTTTGCCAATGCTATTGCCATAATTACTGTTTTTGTTTTGGAGAATGAACCAAATATATGATCAAGATGTACTGCACTTGTCTTTACTTTATCCTTGTAGTAACTAGGTGTTAACCAATGGTAGGGGGTGCTGGACTGCTTAGGCCTGACCAAAAGAGGTGCTGAGGTCGAAAAAGGTTAAGAAACGCTGCTCTAAATAATAATAATAATAATAATAATAATAATAATAATAATAATAATAATAATAATAATAATAATAATTTACTTTATTTCAGCTCAAGGCCATATACATGGAATATGCGAAGTAAGGACAATACAATACACACAATTTAGGTACACGAGATAAAAGGATAAAAATAATAATCGGCTCTATCCAAAGAGTTGCTTAAGTGATAGTAATGATAGTACTCATCATGATAATAGTAATGACAGTAATAATACTGAAATGATAGTAAAAGTAAAAAAAAATTATAACGATAATATAAACAGTAGCATACTGAAAATGCATTTTCAATTAGGGACCTCAGGTAGTTACAGAATTCAGGTTAGAATGTTAAAGTGAAGAGCAAGCCTCAGTAATAATAATAATAATAATAATAATAATAATAATAATAATAATAATAATAATAATAATAATAATAATAATAATAAAATAATAACAGATTCTGCAGATAATACTTAATAATTGCAATAATAGAGAACAAATTTACACAGCAAATGAGGCCGCTTATATGAGAAATGAAAAAGTCATTTATTGAACAAACGCCTCATTATCCCTTCTTTCCCATATTTTAGATCATCTTCTTGTTTTATTACTTAGGCTGTTGGATAACCGAATAGCTCTGTTTCCTAATCAGGTGATCAGACTGGACATTGTTCGCATAATGATGATTTTCAAATTATCCAAGTGGTTTTCTGTGAACCTCTGCATGGTTGATTGATAGCGAGGTGTGTTGGTGAGGCGCCCTACTTCTGCAATTTGCTGGGCCACATAGATTTCTGTTTTTGTTATGGACAAAGCTTCATAATTAACAAAAGTAAAGGTTCTCTTGTACTTTTTATTCAGAAAAGAAATCTTTCGAGTTGCTAGTTTTTTTAATATTTCAAAGGAAAGGCTAATGTTAATGTTAATCACCACAGTTATCAAAGGAAATGCTGTTTCATCTGAATTAATAAATAAAAAGACATTATTTCTTTCTTTTTACGTTCTTCTGGGGAACTTTACGTCGTGAGTAATGATTAAATGCATAAACAAAACCATTTTTTCTCAATATATGTATCTGTGCAAAAAGAAATCTCATAAACTCCAAAATAAAGAGAAAAAAATATGCTTAAGAAGATCTTCAAAAGACCCAGGCACCAAGCTGTCTCGAAAGTTGACAATGCAAAAAGTATATCGGTGGAAAAAACAACTTGAGGAAGACAAAAAGTAAGTTGAAAATATTAGACAAAAAGTGGAGAAATAAGAAAAGAACAAAAAATAGCAAAACAATGTAGAAAAAATGGGGAAAGTAAATAAAAAGGATACGAAAAAAAAAGGCAAAAAGTGTCCCCATAAAATTCATCTACGACCCCTAAAACCGAGCTGTACACAGAACCTCTTTTGAAACACCCCCTCGATTCGGAGACCATTTATTACTTTTATGACGTCATCGGAAAGGGTTGGTTGGGAAGGCAGGGATGGGGGTAAGGGGATGGGAGTGGTTAGGGTAAATGAGCAACACTTGAGCGCGGTTTATATTTGGATTAATGAAATGTGGAGGGTGAGAAAGAAAAGGGAGGGAAGATGCGTATGAGAGAGAGAGAGAGAGAGAGAGAGAGAGAGAGAGAGAGAGTGAGAAAAGGTTAGAGAGCGAGAGAAAGAGAGACAGAGCTGAAGAGATAAACTAAGCTTACATGTGTGTCGTACTCGCCTCTCATATTTGCAGAATGCGAAGATATTAGCGAGGTTTACATAGCACAGACCTTTAAAAAAAAACGACAGGTATGCGCAAGGGTACCTACCTCCCACAGGCGCACCTGCGCATTCTCCACTAACCCGTTATGCCTTGCGTATGCCTACGACTTGACCAGGTGTTCGCTTATTTTCGATAATCACTTCTGTACACGCACGTGTGACTGTCCAAATATTTGTTCGCCATTTTCACTGCTTCGATTTATGCGCGTAGGAATCTCGCGTGATAATAATAATGGATATACAGCTATTTGTCAGTCTGTCTGGTTATGCACTTACACGAATATATATGTGTGTGTGTGTATATATATATATATATATATATATATATATATATATATATATATATATATATATATATATGTGTGTGTGTGTGTGTGTGTGTGTGTGTGTGCGTGTATTTCTTTAGCAGTATGCAGAATTTAATTGGCATTATGGAATACAACAGTGTTCAAATAGATATGTGGTTCTAGACCTTCTTCCAAGTGTGGTACGACCCCTCAAACTCTGCTCACCACAGGACGACTGTTTCACTGTTTGGGACGACAGACACAAAGTCATATACTGTAGAGCGGAAAGTGTCTCAGATATTCTGCATAGTTTATATATATAAGTATATATGTATAAACTAAGTATATATATATAAACTATGCAGAATGTCTGAGACACTTTCTGCCCTGCTGTATATGATTTTGTGTCTGTCGTAGAGCCACATATCTATTTGAACACTGTTGTATTCCATAAAG
>NC_089783.1:17229281-17254281 GCF_040412425.1 Macrobrachium rosenbergii | reverse complement strand
TTCCTGATTTCTTACTTACAATAAATAATCTTGTACCATCCATAAAATTCAGAATAGAATATGAAGAAAATAATTGTATACCATTTTTAGATATCTTAGTTATTAGAAATAACACCAATTTTTTTTAATTATATAGGAAACCCACGAATAATTTGTCATATATTCATTTTTACTCTAACTATGCTAAACAAATTAAGGTGTCAACATTTTCCAGTATGTATCTTAAAACTCTTAGAATTTGTAGACCTGCATTTTTGGAGGAGGAGTTTAAAATTATTAATAAAAGAGGAAATTCATTATGTTATCCTCCATATTTTTTGGAACTTCGTAAAAATAAAGCAAAATAGCCATATTACAACCCAACCAGTGTTAACAACGAACTTAAGAATATTCTCTGTTTACCATTTAGTCCTAATTTCACCCCTGCAGTGCTCATTTCAAGAACTATTGATATTAACCCTTTGATTACGGCCGAGATGAGACCTCACACTTACCACAATCCGGAGGGTTTTCAGACGGTAGTCACCCGTAGCATGCTACCAGACGCACGAAATCGTAAACAATCATTGTAATAGCGTTTGTATTTGCTGTTTTGCTGCAAATTAACCTGTTTTATTTATATGATAATATTGTGATAGTAGCGATCCGTGATATAGATATTATGCAATTAATGTAACAACACAAATAAATAAACATAGGATAAGTACTATATATCGGGGTTTAGTGTTGCCAGAGGTATAAGCACTGCACTGATTGAGGATGACAGTCTTTTTTTTTTTTTTGTCATTTTCTCTTATTCTGTTTGAATCCGTAAAGGACAGCTACATCACAGTTGTGTATTATAGTTAAAAATTATTTGTATATTCGTCTGAAAACTAATCATAAAGAATGTTCATCATTTTTATGGTTCCGCTTACTATTCCACTAGCTGGGCAAAAAAAAAAAAAGAGAGAGAGAGAGAGAGAGAGAGAGAGAGAGAGAGAGAGAGAGGCGTGACAGAATAAAAATTTTTACCTATGATTTATTCCTTCTAATTGTACATCAATAACATTGGAGAGTAAGTAGACACAATCACAATATTGGTTGCAATATTAACCACATTTCTGGGTAATATTTTTATCAATGATCAAGCACCCAGCTGACAAGGGATACGCAATCTAGAAATTCAGATGAATTCTGCAGTGTTTGAAAAATGGTTTAAAACCCAGCTTCTTCCCAATATAGGGCCATCTGCCATCATAGTGTTGGATAACGCTTCTTATCATTCAGTTCGAATTAATAAACCTCCGACAATGTCTGCCAAAAAGGATGAAGTTAAAGACTGGCTAATAAAAAATTAGTAAAGTTGCAAAGACATTCATGTAAAGAAAATGATTACGTGATTGACAGACTGGCAAGAGATCATGGACATAGTGGTTAGGCTGCCTCCATATCACTGCCAGTATAATGCAACAGAACTGATATGGGCGCAGGTGAAATCATACGTGGCAAAGAAGAATCATTTTAAAAAATCAGACCTGCTTCCTTTGGTCAAAGAAGCAATTGAATCCATATCTTCTGACAACTGGGCTAATGATGTGAGACATGCCGAAGATATAAAAAGAGATGACGCTTCAAGAGATGTTTGCATTGATAAATATATAGATTCTTTTGTTATCGATGTAGCATCCTCTGACGAGGATTCTTCATAAGTAATGTCTCCTCATACTTCGATTGTAAATAAATTTATTGCTTTCCCTTGTTGTGTGATATCCTGTTGAACACTGAAATTGAAATAAATTGAAATATAGATCTGTTTTTCGACAGAAAGTGGCAGAAATATCTTTAAAAATCTACATATAACAGAAATGCCACAGCAGTGATGAGTATCATATGACAGTGCTTTAAATGCACAGGTAAATCTAATACTGTATAAATGTAATGTATAATATATATATATATATATATATATATATATATATATATATATATATATATATATATATATATATATATATATATATATATATATATATAATTGTGATATAGTTTTGAGCTTTTGAATTGCTTTCTTTCGTGCATGCCGTAATCCGTCTTTACCTCCTTGCTGTATCAAGGTTGAATTTTCACTGTACAGCTATAAAATAGCTCATAATAAACATTCTTTAAATATTGTTGTTATATATATATATATATATATATATATATATATATATATATATATATATATATATATATATATATATATATGGGTGTAACAATATTTAAAGAATATTTATTATGAGCTATTTTATAGGTGCACAGTGAAAATTCAACCTTGATACAGCAAGGAGGTAAAGACGGATCAGGGCATACACGAAAGAAAACAATTCAAAAGCTCAAAACTATATCACAATTATATGACTTCGATAACAGCAGCAAAGGAACAGTAATAAAAACTATAGTAGATGACGTAACTCAAGAACATTGCTCAGTACAGCATCCAAATAAACAAAACTGAAAATGAAAGCACATCTAGGTTTCCAAATTTCTTGCATCTATCATTTTCATATATTGAATTTTTTTTTTTTTATCTAAAATTTAAGTGGGACAACAAAACTTCATTCAGAACTTTCTATTATAGTACACGTGCTTGATAACAGGCGCAAACAATGACAGCTTGAAGTCAGAAGGTTAATGGTCAGTTTAAGAGGGGCAAAGTCTCTTCCTAAAACGGTCGTACTATAGTAACCCCCGCCTTTCTTGTTTACTTGCTAACCTTGTTTACTCTTATTCAGTTTTCATCCTCTGGACTTTACTACTGAAGGTAATCTATTTCTTGTTTTGTCATTGTCATTTTTCAATCTTTAAAGCATTTTAATTTTGTAAGCTCTGTTGTCAGTTTTAATTAGTGTTTTTGTATCTTTTTAGCCAGAAAAGATGGGATATGGGTGATCCCTGAAGCGCACCTATTAATAAATATATCAATGATGAGCTGACTGTTCTTCCTATCCGTACTCCCTACTATATATATGCATATATGTATATATGTATATATATATATATATATATATATATATATATATATATATATATATATATATATATATATATATGTATATATATGTATATATATGTATATATATGTATATATATGTATATATATATATATATATATATATATATATATATATATATATATATATCTTTCTATCTATGCATCTATCTCTGTGTCTAACTATCTGTTAATACACACACTAACACACACATATATGTATACATACGTATATATTAACTTTATCACATACACAATTGTTCTGTGCATTAACTAAATTACTAAAAGGACCTCATTCAAACTGGATGGTATCTATAGATACCATGCAGTTTGAATGAGGTCCTTTTAGTAATATATATATATATATATATATATATATATATATATATATATATATATATATATATATAGATATATATATATATATATATATATATATATATATATATATATATATATATATATATATACATCACGAAGGAAGCAGTAGGGAAAGGCATCCTCATCATCTACAGTTTATTTTCAATGCCGACGTTCCATGACGAATTCCAAGTCGCATTTTCAAGGCTATAAAATATAATATAATTTGCGAACATCAATAACAAATTAATGCAATGGCAACAGCTCTTTATGTAGTAAAAATATTTAAAACAAAACACCTCATTCCAAGACAAGTCAATAATGAGTAAAAGGAGTTCACTAAAATCTTAAAACAACCTACCTATATGAAAGAAAGAACAAGACTAACATAAATAAGTACAAACAGAGTGAGGAAAACCAGTTGCCCAAACTAGGCTATAAACAATTTCACTGAGGACGATTGAGTATTTAACGACGGCACAGTCTTCCTGATAATTATGGATTCTAGGATGGTTAAGTCGTTGTTGTTCTGCACTCGGCCTAGGATGGAAAAATCCTTGCTGTCAATATAAGTTTTACATAATTTTGAATGATTTCGTATATTTGATTCCTCAGGATTAGATAACCTGCTACCTGTTCTATGACTTATGCCCTGTGGGAATCTATGCGGACCTTCAACAGCCTCCTCGTGCATCCCACATATGTATATCCCGTGATCACATCCCAGGCAAGTGTACTTGTAAACAACGCTGGACGAAAACAGAGGACTGAGCCGGTCTTTGACTCTGAACAGAGACCCTATTGTAAAGGGATTTTTTCGGGATGATTTTCAGGTTTAAAGCTGGAAAACTCTTTTGAATAATGGCTGTGCATTTTCTCCTAAAAAGTATCATCATGCACGAAAGGGAAACTTGCATCCATCTTTAGTTTCGGCACAGTCGATTCAGGTGTTGCCGAGTCATTTTCTGTAGTAGCAGTTTATTTAGGGATCTGAAAAAAAGTCGTGATGGAAAACAATTATTATTGAAATATTTCACTAAAAAGGATATCTCATCGTGGAAACTCTTCCAGTTTGACGAGTGGGTGGTAAGCCCTATGGAGGAGGGTTAAAATAGAGTTCAGTTTCAAATGAAAGAAACACGAACTATAAAAATTCATTCCCAAACCAGTAAATGTATTTTTCTATACACACCTGTGTAAAAACCTGAGTCACCTCTGGAAATAATAAGATCAAGGAAGGGGAGTTTGTTATTTACCTCCTTCTCCATAGCGAACCTTATGTTTGGATGTTGTCGGATGACGAACTCCAGAAAGGACTCTGCATGACATTCATGACGAAATAGGAGAACGTGTCGTCAACATATCTTCGATAAAATAGAGGGCGGAACCTAATGGGACATTCTTCTATTATGCGCTCCTCCAGGAGCACACGAAGATGTTAGCAAAAATTGGACCAAGTGGTGATCCCATGGCCATCCCTTCAGTTTGTTTATACAAACTGAAGGCAAAGGTCGTGTCCAGCACGGCCAGCTCTAAAAGTTGTTTAAAAAATGTCCTACTAAAATTATTAAAATTGCATCTTCATCAGTAAAAGTTTGCTTAATATTATCTCAATATTATTATTATTATTATTATTATTATTATTATTATTATTATTATTATTATTATTATTATTATTGAGAAGCAATTCCACAGTTATGTATATGTACATATATTTAAAGATAAATATACAACTGTGGATTTGCTACTTCATTTCAAGACTCATGCTACTATGAGTATTTTTTTATTACTATTATTTTTTTTTTTTTTTAGAATATGAATCCAATTCATACGGGACAAGCATACAGGGACCATTGACTTGAAATACAAGCCTCCAAAGTATATGGTAGACAGGTTTTCCAGGAATATTGGAAAAGTTTTCCGTGCGTCTTTAATAGTGTTCTTGAAGACTCTAAAACTTATTTCTTTTCCGAAGAAGAATTTTTCTTTAAATAAGACAAGCGATTTAAACTACTCTGTATCCTTCAAAAAATCTACTATTATAATTTGATGCTGGTACCATAAAAAAACTATATATTTATAACTTACTCTGCTATGCGAAAACACTTATTCATTCCTTGCTGGAGGCAGCCATCTCTCTCTCTCTCTCTCTCTCTCTCTCTCTCTCTCCCTTAATAAGGTGATCAATGGCAATGGAGAAGCCTTGTTAAAACAAAAGAGGTCACTTTTCTCTTGAAGCTGACTGGATTACTGGACGCTAGTGATGACCATTTCAGGAAACAGAAATTCTTGAGACCACCTTATTTTTAACTATTGGGAAAAATTAACGCACACAGACGCACAAACCAGTGTATACACACACACACACACACACACACATATATATATATATATATATATATATATATATATATATATATATATATATATATATATATAAAATATATGTATATATACTTATATATACATATATTTACGTATATGTATCTATCTATAATAATAATTTCCAAGTTGATCTTGTCCTCCCCGGGGTGAAATTTTCTAGAAAGCTTTATTGCCACGAAAATAGCATTTTTTTAAAGAAATAAATGTAAATGTAGCGAAAAATCATCATCATCGTATCCTTTTCCCTCGTCGTCGGGAGGAGATATCTATCTATCTATCTATCTATCTATCTATCTATCTATATGTATATATATACATATATATAGATATATAAATATATGTAGATATACATATATATATACATATATATATATATATATATATATATATATATATATATATATATATATATATATATGTATATAATATATATATATATATATATATATATATATATATATATATATATATATATATATATACATATATATATATATATATATAATATATATACATATATGAATATATATATATATATATATATATATATATATATATATACATATATACTGTATATATTTATATATATATATGTATGTGTATGTATATATACATATATATATATATATATATATATATATATATATATATATATATATATATATATATATATATATATACATATATATATAAAATATATATATATAGATATATATATATATATATATATACATATATATACATATATATATATATATATATATATATATATATATATATATATATAAATATATATATATATATATATATATATATATATATATATACATATATATATAAATATATATATATATATATATATATATATATATATATATATATATATATATATATATATATATATATATATATATATATATATATATATATATATATATATATATATATATATATATATATATATATATATATATATATATATATATATATATATATAAATATATATATATATATATATATATATATATATATATATAAATATATATATATATATATATATATATATATATATATATATATATATATATATATAAATATATATATATATATATATATATATATATATATATATATATATATATATATATATATATATATATATATATATAAATATATATATATATATATATATATATATATATATATATATATATATATATATATATATATATATATATATATATATATAATATATATATATATATATATATATATATATATATATATATATATATATATATATATATATATATATATATATTTATATATATATATATATATATATTTATATATATATATATATATATATATATATATATATATATATATTTCTCCCGGCGACGAGAGAAAAGGATACGATGATGATTTTTCACTAAATTTTTAATTTCTTTTTTTTTTAAATATTGATGTTTTCGTGGCAATAAAGCTTTCAAGAAAATTTCATACCTTCTGCTGCAAGAAAGAATCATTGTCGCCTGGCGCCGTAATATCTTCGTGTTTTTCCTGCAGTCGTTTTAGAATTCTTCCGCTCATGCGTATAGCGCCATCACTCAATAGGTGCATTGACACCAAGGACTACAGTGGCCATCTCAGGGATCCTCCAGGAAGACGTCTTGAAGCCTTCAGAGACAGCATGTGAGCAAAGAAGGCGAAGTTTATGGTTAAAATGAACTGGATGACGAAGCAGATCGACTAAAAGAGATTTTCAAAGAGGGAAAAGTACATCACGAGAATGGCAGATAGCTTCAGTCTGTAATTGTTTACTGCTGAAAATATGGACTACTTAGCGGAGCAGTATGAAGTCGAGGTTCCCGCCTTCTGCGATTATTCGGCACCTCTACAGTCGTATTGTCACTTACGGACGCAAGCTCTTCATTCGAAATAAGGAAGGAAATAATCAAGAAGAGAGGAAGACAGTGGAAGGGAGGAACTGAAGAATTTATACGAAATAAAAGGTAGAGAACTTGAGGTGTTTTCTAAGCTGATTGAGAGGGATTTTGGATGCCCAAAATTACCGCTTGGAGCAGTTCTTCGCTCGAAATAAGAAAGAGAAGGAACAAAAAGAGACGACATCGGCGTAGAGGTATACTGAAGAATGCTGACGAAGAATAAAGTAGATAACCTGAGGTGTTAGAAACTACTTCAAAGATTTTGGATTCACAGAATTACTTTTCGGAGAAGCAAGGAAGAATCGAAGGGATGATCAATATCGTCAGTAAGAGGAATCTCATAAGTTTATAGAAGACGACTCCTTAAAGCAAAGAAGCTGTTTATGTGCCAGAAAAAGAACTCCAAGTAATGGTTATCGCGATGTTGAAATGATCTAAAACCTTCGAGATTTTCCTTGAAGACATTTTGGAATCCTTCAGTCCTCCGGCTCCTGGAAGGACGAGAGAAATGCCATTCGCGCATGCGCCGAGCTTCAAAGTGTCCAAGAACAATCTCCGAGATGCTTCAAATCGTCTGGAAGCCTTTGGAGACAGAAAGTGTCAGTTTGAAAAGTAGGGTAAGAGAAAGCAAAGAGTATTGGTGAGGGGAAGGGTCCGACCCAGAGGCCGCTTCCTTCCTCCAAGGAAGCAGCCTATGGGTCTGACCCTTCCCATGGAAAGGGCCCAAGCCCTTTAAGGATTGGCCCCAAAAGCCTACAAGGCTTGCCAGTCTTTTGAGGGCAGCCTTGAAGGGAAGGGTCCGACCAGAGGCTGCTTCCTCGGAGGAAGGCAGGTATCCTGTCAGGCTGGGGAAGCAGGCCTGGAGAGGGCCCAAGAACTTCAGGATGAGGCCCAAAGTCCTCCTAGGCTGGCCAGTCTCTTGAGGGCAGCCTTGAAGGGAAGGGTCTGACCCAGAGGCTGCTTCCTCGGAGGAAGGCAGGTATCCTGCCAGGCTGGGGAAGCAGGCCTGGAGAGGGCCCAAGAACTTCAGGATGAGGCCCAAAGTCCTCCAAGGATGGCCAGTCTCTTGAGGGCAGCCTTGAAGGGAAGGGTCCGACCCAGAGGCTGCTTCCTCGGAAGAAGGCAGGTATCCTGCCAGGCTGGGGAAGCAGGCCTGGAGAGGGTCCAAGAACTTCAAGGATGAGGCCCAAAGTCCTCCAAGGATGGCCAGTCTCTTAAGGGCAGCCTTGAAGGGAAGGGTCTGACCCAGAGGCTGCTTCCTCGGAGGAAGGCAGGTATCCTGCCAGGCTGGGGAAGCGGGCCTGGAGAGGGCCCAAGAACTTCAAGGATGAGACCCAAAGTCCTCCAAGGATGGCCAGTCTCTTGAGGGCAGCCTTGAAGGGAAGGGTCCGACCCAGAGGCTGCTTCCTCGGAGGAAGGCAGGTATCCTGCCAGGCTGGGGAAGCAGGCCTGGAGAGGGCCCAAGAACTTCAAGGATGAGGACCAAAGTCCTCCAAGGATGGCCAGTCTCTTAAGGGCAGCCTTGAAGGGAAGGGTCTGACCCAGAGGCTGCTTCCTTGGAGGAAGGCAGGTATCCTGCCAGGCTGGGAAGCGGGCCTGGAGAGGGCCCAAGAACTTCAAGGATGAGACCCAAAGTCCTCCAAGGATGGCCAGTCTCTTGAGGGCAGCCTTGAAGGGAAGGGTCCGACCCAGAGGCTGCTTCCTCGGAAGAAGGCAGGTATCCTGCCAGGCTGGGGAAGCAGGCCTGGAGAGGGTCCAAGAACTTCAAGGATGAGGCCCAAAGTCCTCCTAGGCTGGCCAGTCTCTTAAGGATAGCCTTGAAGGGAAGGGTCTGACCCAGAGGTTGCTTCCTCGGAGGAAGGCAGGTATCCTGCCAGGCTGGGGAAGCGGGCCTGGAGAGGGACCAAGAACTTCAAGGATGAGACCCAAAGTCCTCCAAGGCTGGCCAGTCTCTTGAGGGCAGCCTTGAAGGGATGGGTGGGCAGCCTTGAAGGGATGGGTCCGACCCAGAGGCTGCTTCCTCGGAGGAAGGCAGGTATCCTGCCAGGCTGGGGAAGCAGGCCTGGAGAGGGCCCAAGAACTTCAAGGATGAGGCCCAAAGTCCTCCAAGGATGGCCAGTCTCTTAAGGGCAGCCTTGAAGGGAAGGGTCTGACCAGAGGCTGCTTCCTCGGAGGAAGGCAGGTATCCTGCCAGGCTGGGGAAGCAGGCCTGGAGAGGGCCCAAGAACTTCAAGGATGAGACCCAAAGTCCTCCAAGGCTGGCCAGTCTCTTGAGGGCAGCCTTGAAGGAAGGGTCCGACCAGAGGCTGCTTCCCCGGAGGAAGGCAGGTATCCTGCCAGGCTGGGGAAGCAGGCCTGAGAGGGCCCAAGAACTTCAAGGATGAGGCCCAAAGGCCTCCAAGACTGGCCAGTCTCTTAACCCTATCTGGTGCAAGTTGGGTCTGGGCAGACCCACCCTACGGGATTTTTTCATTTTTAGATAATTTTATTTAATAATCGTTTTTAGTTGATTCTATGATTACCAAAATATGGGAAATTATTAATTATTTTAATTTTCATTAGCCCTTTGATTACGGCCGAGATGAGACCTCACACTTACCACAATCCGGAGGGTTTTCAGACGGTAGTCACCCGTAGCATGCTACCAGACGCACGAAATCGTAAACAATCATTGTAATAGCGTTTGTATTTGTTGTTTTGCTGCAAATTAACCTGTTTTATTTATATGATAATATTGTGATAGTAGCGATCCGTGATATAGATATTATGCAATTAATGTAACAACACAAATAAATAAGCTGCCAGTAATAAAGGAATATTCCAAAATCGGCAATTATTCCAACGGTCACGCCAACCAAATTCGACAAAGTGGAAGGTACAGCGAGCTGAAAACAAAGCAGGTCATTTCTGTCAAAGCACACGTGCATCTCAATATCACCTACATACATACATACAGTATATGTACAAACACACACACATTACTGCATCTATATATATATATATATATATATATATATATATATATATATATATATATATATATATATATATATATATATATATATATATATGAATCCATGACAACGGCAACAATGATTACACGACACAACAATACATTTTGGACACTAGCGAATATGGACATTTGGAAGGTGACAATCGTATTTCCATGGCTGAGACGTGGGTGGTACGTGAGATGCCGGAATCCTTTTGATGGAAATGACCGGTCGTTGTTTTCTGCTCTTGCTTACCTTCCACCTGTGTTGAGTTTGGTGGCCCTGAACGCAGGAATACTACCTTGGGAATAGGGCCTGGGATTATCCCTTGTCCTTCGGACAGATTCCAATTCAATGTTTGATTGACGATGGCGGTCAAAAGTCAGGGGAAAGTGGAAACAACCTCCTTGAATGGAAATCGTATTAGCCGCAAGTAAAAGGAGGTTCCAGAATCCGCATTTGTCAATGAAACAAGGAATTGGAGACTGCCAGGGCTTGGGATAATCCCGGGGGCCCATTTTCAAGCTAATATTCCAACGGTCACGCCCACCAAATTCGACAAAGGTGGAGGGTACAGCGGCTGAAAACAAAGCAGTTCATTTCTGTCAACAGGACACGTGCATCTGAAATGCCACCTACGCGCGTCGTCTGTCACACTTGCATGTGACATGTAAACACAATTGCCACCTCGCCACATTCACTAGGGATCAATATTATAAATCACATTGCTGATCAAAATGTGTAATTGTGTGGTGTGTGTATGTGTATGTATATATATACTATATATGTATGTATGTATGTATGTATATATATATATATATATATATATATATATATATATATATATATATATATATATATATATAATATATATATATATATATATATATATATATATAATTGACTATATATACATGTGTGAGTACTTATATATATATATATATATATATATATATATATATATATATATATATATATATATATATATATATATATATATATATGAAGGCAATGCCCTGAAGGAAAGAGAAACGAGTCTGCTAAGTAAAGGACAATACGTTAAAAAAGCCTTGCAATACTCTGTTGCTTCTCTTTCCTTCGTGGAATTGTCTTTATTTATATATTCATCACGTTCCATATTTCTCGTGATTCAGTTATATATATATATATATATATATATATATATATATATATATATATATATATATATGTGTGTGTGTGTGTGTGTAATATATATACAATTAATTACATATATATGAGTGTATATATATATGTATATATGTTTGTGTGTGTGTGTATGTAAAATACAAACACATACTCACACCTATCCCTATAAAAAATAAAAAATTGGATAAATTCCTGTTACAAAAATGATTAGCCACATATGAACTATATATATATATATATATATATATATATATATATATATATATATATATATATATATATATACTATATATATATATATATATATATATATATATATATATATATATATATATACTGTATATATATATAATATATATATATATTATATATATATATATATATATATATATATATATATATATATATATATATATATATATATATATATATATATATATATATATATATATATATATATTTAATCACTAACATTTTGGAATTTGTTCAATTGTTTTTGAACCAATATTCAGGGGAAGTTGTAGGGTTTTGTAGATCATTTTATTCTGTTATAATTTTCTACAGATATTTTTCTTTTCCTTCAATTATTCTAGTGGTACCTGTTTACTTACATCTTATTTTTGAGAAACATCTAATGAAAATGTCAGCAAATGCCGCATGAAAGTTGGGTATTGTTTTTAAGTCCTCATATACTTATATGAGTGATTAAATCAGTGCAACATTTTTTAGGTAATTTGTCCTTCCTTTACTAGGATACTGTTCTCCGGGAGATGTCTGCTTCTGCCAGAGATTTATATCTTTTAGAGTGGTTCGAGGTGGAAGGTTTCTTTGGCAGCTATGCCTTGGACTATAGACGGATGGTCTCTTGTTTGTCACTTTTTCATAAGTTGTATTTTGACATATCTTTCACATTCTCAGTTGATCCCTGATCCCCTGTTGCTGTCGAGAGCAACCAGATTCGCTGAACAGCAGCATCAATGTGCAGTAAATGTACCTCGCCTTCGAACTTTTCAGTTCCAGGGGACCTTTATTCCTCACGCCTTACGACTGTGGAACAGCCTCTTTACTGAGGATGTGTTGCAAACGGAACTTCAAAAGTTCAAGTGAATGTAATGCATTACTACCCTTATGCAATACATCTTGTCTTTAATACTTTGTTTACATTTTTATTTATTTATTGTTAGTACATCTGTTTTCTAATAACTGATCTCCTCTTTCTGTATTTCCTACTACCTTCTGTTATTTCACTAGAATGAACACCATTTTCTTAGGATGCTTGAATTTCAAGTTAGTTACCCTGTGGGCTTGTTTCATATGGATAGGGTTCATCTTCTGAATAATAATAATAATAATAATAATAATAATAATAATAATAATAATAATAATAATAATAACAACAACATTGTCTATATTCATTAATCTCATGGTAACGGTTATTATATTGTTATTATTATTCTCATATATCATAAATCATCAATACCATGATTATCAGATTTACATTACATCCGACTCATTTTATATTTTATGATATCCAGTCTTCAAAGGACAGAAAAGGAACATTAAACGCAAAATAGTAATTTACTCTCTCTCTCTCTCTCTCTCTCTCTCTCTCTCTCTCTCTCTCTCTCTCTCTCTCTCTCTCTCTCTCACTAAAGACTAAAGCCATAATTTGATGAAGAAAATTATAATACGGATGAATTTCAACATTTATTTTTACAAAAATCTTTTGCTGTAGATAAAAAAACAAAATCAGAAAATGTATAAACACATAAGACTCAATATGATTGGAAGAAGCTTTTATGACATAAGTTGAATGAAATCAAACAATGTGAATAACAAATGGTTATGAATCTGAATATTTAATAAGCTGAACATAATAATCTTGACAAAACTTTTACGACAGAATTCTAGTAATTCAGAAGTGTGTGGTATTCTCTGAAACAAGGAGCGACACATAGTCCTACATTGCAGTCTTTACACATGAAATATGTCTGCTGGCCTTTCTTGGGCCTACGGGATGTATGCGAGCACACGACATCTTAGTCTAGGTCGCAGTTGTTTTTCTGTTGAGGGAACTGGATCAGGAAAGTGTCTTTCTGTTAGCCGCCTTGGCTACGTTATTACGGTGCGGGTAATTATCTTGTTAGGTGCTGGAGGGTACCTTTCAATCAACTGCAGAACGACTGACTTAGAAAACTGTAAATATGACCCTTTCTTGCCAGTAACAAATCCATGCAAGTGATGACAGTTTACTAGTATCATATCAAGCAGACGGAAAAATAGTTTTATGTACCATCTCGTGGTTTTACGGATACACTTCACAGAACTAATAAGCATGTCGTTCTTGTCCACAATCCGCATTTTCTTATTATAGTCAACAACGCATGCAGGTTTTTGCACAAATTCCCTGGTCGACACCTTTTTCACAGTCTACCATTATATTTTCATGTACTGAAGATAACATATACACTGTCCTGTTATCCTGCCATTTTAAACCTAATATTCCATTGCAGTTTTGAGACGAAATCTCAGATTTGTTCACATCAGGAAATTTAGGCATAAATTTCCTATTTTTCCGGACTGTTCCACATGCTCCTGTTTCGTTGTCGCCCAAATACTTGAGCAGTTTTGGGCTGCAATACCAATTATCGAAATACAGGATGTGATGTTTTCCGAGATGCGAGGCCATAAATGTTTTTACCACAGAACCAGATACCCCTAGATCCTCATCTACCAATATCTCTGTATCTTTTTCCAGTATAGATTATAAAATCGACAATATAATCCGTTTTGGCATCACAAAGTTCAAATATTTTCACTCCAAATCGACTTCTTTTATCTGGAATGTACTGCTTGAAACTTAGCCTTCCCTTCCATAACATTAAACTTTCATCTATGCATAAATCCTGGAAAGGTTGAAATTTTTCCCGGAATTTTCTACGCACACTGTCGAGCACGGGTTTAATTTTTTTAGTTTATTATCTGGGCTTGTTTCCTGTGAATTATCAACGAAATGTAGAACCCGTAGAATTTGAAGAAATCTGTCCCTTGCCATCAGCCTTCTCACTCCTTTTGTCTCGAATGTCTCAAGCGTAGTCCAGTAATCTACGATGCGATGTTTACTTATATGCGACATGATCATAATCACACAAAGGAACCGTATCATTTCCTCCACAGTAACCTGAGCAAATTTTCGCAAATACTTTGGCACTGCATCTCCTAGCGTATCAACAAGGAATCTCTGATAACGGTTTGTCTCTTCAGCAATCAGCCCCATAAATTTGTTGTCGAAAAATTCGACAAAATAGTCTACTTCCTTTGAATTTTCATTCACATTACATTTCGACGTAATGTCACTGCCACTGCTGTCAAATATGAAATCTCTGGGCTGGAAATTGCTGGCAGCCCACTCCCACTCATCACCTGGGTCACTTCGCTGTCTCCGCCTTCTTTTGACACCTTGGCTTTCATTTGTAGGTGGCAGATTTTCGTCATTTTCACTGTCGGTTGATATTTCATCACTGTCTCTTGTACCAGGACCATAATTATCCATTTCATTTCCTTCTAAATCCGATTCATTTTCATATCCAGAAAAATGAGTCGAGAAGGTCTATAAAATAGTTATCCTCGTCGAGAGCTCTTCTCTCGATCTGCCGGCGGTCAACTCGAGGATGTCGTACCCTTGACCGGTCCTCCTGTGACATCTTGATGAAGACTAATGAATTTTAGGGAAACACGTGAATTTATATGAATTCACTGTATGGCAACTGACAGACTGTTACCATATCAAGAAAAAGAGGCCAGTATTTCAATCATCAGTCCTTCACATAAAAGGAAATTACCGGTGCTCGTATACGACACAACAGTGTTCCGGGCCAGTTTATTAAATGCGTCGTATACGTTACAACCGAAATCAAAGGGTTAATTTAGTATCTAAATATAATAATATCTTGAGAAATAAACTAATTAAGAATAGCCAGCCTAATTCCAGCAATATTGTATACAGTATTCCTTGCAAAGAATGTAATAAGATTTATAATGGTTGAACATCAAAAGGACTAAAATGAGATGCTCACAGCACAAATACGCTATTTCAAGAGGCTTAACAAATAATGGCATTGCTGATCATTGGCTTAAGGCAGGCCATGCGATTAACTGGGATAAGTCATCAATAATCTACAAGATCAACGACCATCGGAAAAGGAATCTGCTTGAGACTGTGTTCATTGAAGCCTTGTCCACCAGGAATGTTAATCTCCACCCTGGATTATGCCTTGATCCTTTGTCCTTGTCTTTTTTGTTTAAACATGCTGGCCATATTAACAAACTGTAACCCTGTCCCCCTTCTGTTTTTGTATAAAAAGCTCTGTCAACTTCTTTTGTATTCAGTGTGATCTTGAAAATGTAGAATAAACCACGAAAGTACTTGTTCAACGTCCAGATATTCACTCACCTTCTTACGTGGATTTAGTGATATTCTCAAGCACGTGTTCCTCCGTGCTGCATTGATATATATATATATATATATATATATATATATATATATATATATATATATATATATATATATATATATATATATATATATATATATATATATATATATATATATATATATATATATATATATATATATATATATATATATATATATATATATATATATATATATATATATATATATATATATATATATATATATATATATATATATATATATATATATATATATATATATATATATATATATATATATAGCCTGTTATGATAAAAATTATGAATTGACAGTGAGGATTTTAACCAAAGACAAAGAAAACTATTAAATTTAATAAGTTAAAATTACAACCGATCGATTGCCGTTTCTCTGCCTCGAGAGGAAATCACCTAATGATGTCTAAGAGTGTATGCACCACTTCCTCTCCACAGCAACTCATTTACCATACGTAAAGGACCTAAAATAAGAAAACGTACCCATTGAAAGAATCAATTTAACGTAGTAAATTAATTAACATCAAATTTAACGTGAAGGTAAGCAATTCAACAAGTTTTCAAAAAATAGTTTCGTGAAATATCGTAAATTTCGTAAATGAATAGTCGTTACTAAATAAGAAAAAAAAACATATTTTGAATTACGTGCTTAGTTAAACGTCTTCGTCAAAATGAAACTCTACTAGTTGGGTCTAACCAAAATGCACTAGTAAAATGGCAATTATATTGATGGATTCCTTTACTTTAATTTTTTATCGACATGTTGGTGACCATAATTTAAGCTTTAATAAGAGTAAATCTAATCTAACGAACAGAGCAATCCTATTGAGCCTGCATAACTTCTCTCAACTGACTTACGTTCGGTTAGATCCTGGTCTTTCGTAGTTAGATGGTAAATACAGCTACATGTGTTGCCTTCCTCCGCCCTCGAAATCTCCTTGCTCGGCCTTGGTGGAATTTATCTCTCCATGATGTCTAAAAACTACAGGAAATCCAAAAATTCCAGAAAATCTTGATAGTTTTTGGTGCAACTCTGCTTCAAGCTGCTCTCTTGACTAAAATCTGGAGTCTCCTCTACTGGAATCTGTCTTACTGGAATCTGTCTCTGGTTTTTGCTGGACTGCCGAACATAAATACTCAAAGGCAAAATTAGTGGATATTTAATTGTCCAACAGCCAGTTTCAAGAGCTATTCAGGCTCAATAGTAAACAAACAAAGTCGCAAATTATCCTATTACCATTAAACTAATGACCCTAGTTCCAACCACCACCAAAGTAAACAAAAGACAACGTACTCTTCAGTACAAACAGAAATATACAAAAAATAAAGATATTTCTTTACACCTGTACACACACACACACACACACACACACACACACACACACACACACACATATATATATATATATATATATATATATATATATATATATATATATATATATATATATATATATATATAATGCAGCACGAAGGAACGCGTGGTTGAGAATATCACTAAGTCCACGTTGGAAGGGGAGTGAAAACATGGACTTTGAACAAGTACTTTCGTAGAATAAAATACGAAAGTACTTGTTCAAGGTCCCTGTTTTCACTCACCCTCCGACGTGGACTCAGTGAATATAGATAAAATCCACGAAGGAAAGGGAAACACTAGAGTGCCGCGAGGCCTTTGGACTGTCTGTCGTCCTTTACTTAGCAGTCTGCTAAGTAAAGGACGACAGACGGTCGAATGGCTCGAAGCACTCAATGTGTTTCCCTTTCCTTGGAGGACAGACTGCTAAGTAAAGGACGACAGACAGTCGAAAGGCTTCGCAGCACTCCAGTGTTTCCCTTTCCTTCGTGTATTTTATCTTTATTTATATATTTATTCATCACGTTCCATATTTTCGTGATTCAGTTATACTTATATATATATATATATATATATATATATATATATATATATATATATATATATATATATATATATATATATATATATATATATATATATATATATATATATATATATATATATATACAATAAACCACAAATACCATTTGATATGAAGTTTACTATACCTCAGAAACAACTTACAACCAAGGGGAATTATAATTGATATGCGGTTCGTCACTAGTAGGATTCAAACTGTGGCGTGGTTTAGAAACAATCAGTGCACTGACTTTTGACCACTGAGCCATCAAGACAACTCTGTTGATGTCAGTGATCAAAAGTCACTGTACATCATTGTTTCTGAACCAGGCAGCGTTTCGAATCCTTCTGGTGACGCGGCACATGTCAGTTATGATTCCCTTTGGTTGTAAGCTGTTCCTGAGGTGGAGTAAACTTGATATCAAACGATATGTGTGGCTTATTATATATGTAAAATGAGCCACACCTGGCTGTAAGTTATTCGAGGTGTAGTGAAATGGATTACAAACGGTTTGTGGCTTAATATTCGTGAATATAAAAGATGTCACGGTGTGTGTGACAAAAATTCATATATGTATATATACTCGTATATATATATATATATATATATATATATATATATATATATATATATATATATATATATATATATATATATATATATGCAGTGTGTGTGTGGGTGTGTGTGTGTGTGTGTGTGAGAGAGAGAGAGAGAGAGAGAGAGAGAGAGAGAGAGAGAGAGAGAGGAAACTTGGCTCATCCTTGGCTGGTCTCCGCTTAAAAGGGAAAGATCTCAACTGGCTCTTGGGTCGAGTCATTATTCACGGAACATTTTTCATGGGGTCCCAAAGCGTCGTCCCCCACCGAGGGAAGGGAGATCCTCAACATCAGCAGGACATGGTGGGATGAAGACGTTATTACCGTGAACTACTGTAGGAAGAGCTGTAGTTGTTGTTATTGTTGTTTTTTTGTTGTTGTAGCTGAATGGTTTTGGTTGTTGTCACTGGTCTTTCTAGGAAGGCTCATGTTTACGTTGGGATTTATTTCTAGCTTCCCTGATTTTTTTTATTGACATTGCTGTGAGTTTTTGTTAAGCGTTTTTTGGGGGATTTATCATTTCTGAGTTTTGAAAAGTCGATGTTGCCTATCGTTTGGGAATTTCGAAAGTTTCTGTGGTACTTGTTTTTGTGAATGGGTTTATCATTACCAAACATCAATTTTTGTTCTTGCATAGATTATTGTTGTTGTTAGGGTAGTGTAATTATTGTTCTGTTTCTGTCGGCTATTTTCAAACTTGATTTCATGTTCTTATATAATTGCATATTTATCATTCTTTATTGTTATGCAGTTGTTTTAGATAACATTTAGGATACTGCCTTGGGTTTTACTTGGAATCATTATCGGCTTCTTTTTGCATGGATAATTTTTTTATAATTTTTAATTTAAATATCATTTGTCGGCAGCTCTGATATTTTTCTACGTTGAATAACAGCTTGATTTTATCTTTACTTGGTTAACAGATTATCACTCGTTCTACATGAATGATTAGCTACATAAAATCATCATTAGTAAACATAAATCTGGTAGAATGCACCCCCTGAATAAAATAAGAGAATGCTGACTACATTCAAATACAATACAAAATTCAAGAAAGTTAGTTCCTCATAAAAATATTTACTGAAGAAAATTACTGAAGAAATAAGAAATAAGTTATAAATAGTTTCGGACCATTTTAGAAAATGAATGTCTAAGGGCTACACTAGTAATCGAGAGCCTAATATGTTATTTGAAACAATTAAGTATATTTAACATACTATTCTCTTCAGGCCAGTGAATACTATAATATGACGTAAAGTACAAAAATTCCTTTTTCCTTGCCTGAATGAGATAACTATGTGTGTGAACATAGATAGATATATATTAGCTGACCAACTTGGCACTACCAGGGAAAACCCTGAATGACAGTCTGCGTGTAGGGGGAGGGAATAGGGAAAGGTGAGGGGGAGGGGAGGGAAAATGGAAGGGGGAGGTGGAAGGGGTAGGGAAGGGAGAAGGAAAAGGGGGAGGGGTTTGTGTTGATGGTCCGACAGACAGTTCTACTTTTTTCATGTGAACATTCACCCTTCGAACAGACGTGCGTGAAATGGCAGATATATTTTTGGTGACTGTCCCTTTTATCCATATGTTCCTGTACTGTCTGTCCTTTTATCCATGTATTACTATGATGACTGTCCCTTTTATCCAGATATTACTGTGGTAACTGTCCATTTTATCCAGGTATTACTGTTCTGTCTGTCCCTTTTATCCAAGTATTATTGTGGTGACTATCCCTTTTATTCAATTAGTGTGGTGACTGTCCTATTTATCTTGGTATTACTGTAATGGCTGTTCCTTTCATCGATGTAATACTGTACTGTCTGAAACCTTTAAACAGGTTTTACTGTATTGTCTGTCCCTTTTACCCAGGTATTACTGTTCTGTCTGTCCTTTTTATCAAGGTATTACTATGGTGAGTGTCCCTTTTACCCAGGTATTAGGCGTACTGTGGTGACTGTCCCTTTTATCCAGGTATTACTGTGGTGACTGTCCTTTTTATCCAGATATCACTGTGCTGTCTGTCCCCTTTAACCAGGTATTACTGTTCAGTCTATCCCTTTTACCCAGATATTACTGTGATGACTGTCCCTTTTATGCTGGTATTACTGTTCCATATGTTCCTTTTATCAAGGCATTACTGTGGTGATTGTCCATTTTTTCTGGGTATTACTGGGGGACTGTCTCTTTTATCCAGATATTAATGTGGTGACTGTCCCTTTTATCCAGGTGTTTCTGTGGTGACAGTCCCTTTTATCCAGGTATTACTATGCTTTCTGTTCCTTTTATCCAGGTATTATTACTGTAGTGACTGTCTCTTTTATCCAGATATTACTGTGGTGACTGTCCATTTTATTCAGATATTACTATGCTGACTGTCACCTTTAACCAGGTATTACTGTTCTGTCTCTCCCTTTTATCCAGATATTACTGTGGCGACTGTCCCTTTTATCCAGGTATTACTGTGCTGTCTGTCCCTTTTATCCAAGTATTACTGTGGTGACTGAAAAGCATTTTCAATAATATATTTCTATGGTCTCTTGTGCATGAAATGAGGTATGATAAACCCGTAGAGTTTGTTTACCACATGAGTTACAAAGGGAAGGGGGAATGGGGCTGGGGAAGGGGAAGGGGATGGGTACGGGCTTGAAATTTGACCTATTATCTAATTTGAGTCAAACTATAACCACGTGCCGAATTTTGTCTAGATCGGTCAAGCTGTTCGGACTTCTATGGCGTACAAAGTTACATACATACCTGTACATACAAACAAAGTTATTACATACATACAAATATACAAACATTCACTTTTATGTATAAGATACACACACACACACACACATACACACACACACACACACACACACACACATATATATATATATATATATATATATATATATATATATATATATATATATATATATACATACATATATATATATATATATATATATATATATATATATATATATATATACAAATGTATACATGATAAATGTGTGTGTGTATGAGCTTCTGTAATTACTGTATGAGCTATTATATTATATGTAGTTTTGATAAAGCGGCTTCATTGTCAAATATATAAGCAAATGAAACGAATGAAACACCTGTAATTTAAACGCTGAAAGTAAACGCGCCTTGTAAAAATATCATTTTTGAATCATCGCAACTGGCACTTTTAAACCTAATATAAAAAGATACATTCTTACGTGTTCAACAATGAACGCTTTCAGCAATTCACAGGCACAGTTCCATAGTTATTCTTAGAATATCATGACAGAAAATTGCTTGAAGAAAATCCATTAGATTTTACGCCAGCCTTTATACAGAAAATATGTTAGGGAACTTTTGCCATATCAGAAACTTCTCAAGACCACGAGTTAAAATAAAATCCCAAAATATTCTACTGAACAAAACAAAACAAATATTTTCCATATCATGATATCATAATCAACAGGTCTAAGAAACAACTGACTATTTTTAAGCGTGCGCTATCAGGACTAGTTTTTGCACCTACGGTTTTCGTGTCTGAGGCAAACAGAACGGGTTATCTTTAGATACAGTATATATATATATATATATATATATATATATATATATATATATATATATATATATATATATATATATATATATATATATATATATATATATATATTGTATTGTATTGTATATATCGAATTCTCTTTCCCTTGGGAAATACCTACAGTACACCCCTAATGGAATGATAGGAAAAGTTTTTCTACAGTGCCAGAATTAAAACCAATGTTTTTTTATGTGAATTCTCTCGCCTCAACTTTCCCTTAAAAGCGATTTAGGCTGCAACATGAATTCCGAAAGATTCAGATCTGAACTTTAATTCCCTTTCCATCGTTATGTTACTTTGAAGATACTAATTTCCACTTTCAAGTAAAATTATTTAAAAATCATAGTTTAATAATAATTTCCAGCCTTCAAACCTGGTCAGCTAATTATGTTTATCAGTCTAAATACCAGTGAACTTTGTTCTTTAGTAAATATTTCCTTACATACCTGTTTAAACTCTCTGTTGCTAAATTTACCCTGCGTACTTCAGTACGGGTTAGTTAGTTCTCCTTCAGGGTATTGCGGAGCTGAATGCAATTATAAGCTTCACTCAGGTTTGAAACAATGCGGTAAAACCGTACGCTAGGACAAAATTTTATCTATTTACAATCTACAATAGACAAAGGGCGAGAAAGGACAAATGCTGTTCTCATTTCCTCTCCATGGCAACCTGAATAAATTGAGATCAAGGGGTTGTCTGAACAGAGAATATATTACAGAAGCTGAAGTTTACGACAACTAACTAAACAGTATTTGTTAACAATGATATTGCGGAGCGATGGGAGCTGTATCGTTATTGTATCACACATGTCATTGGTGAGAGGGATGATCAACAGAAAAAATATATCTACATATATATTCATAGTTACACATATTTTCTCGATGGAGAATAGTAGTAGCTTTAAGTGTGCATACTTCATTGTAGAATGGATGTCTTCGGTTGAAGGAGAGTATTGGTAACCTTGATACCTTCTGACTCTCCTCTGCTTCTCACTATCATTATGAAACTGTTCGAGATAGAGAAAGTGGGATGAGAAAGTATTCTTAAAATCAGTGCTACCTTCAAGGAGAAACAGTACCTCAGACAATACCAATCAAAGCCTAAGAAAGCAGCCGGGAGAAGAATGTAATTGCACTGGGCACCATTAAAATGGACTTGCCTGGTATTAACTCAAAGGATTTATTGAAGGCACTGTTTTCAGATCTGTCTGTTAAGCTTCGAACCTACGTTAAGGTAAATGAAGTGTGAGCTACGTGGCGTTAAAGAGAGACAAAGATAAGCTGAAAACGTAAAACTATGTTAAAAAAAATAAAAAAAAATAATCGGCGAAAAAAAATTGCCTTACATGACCTTTGAGTTCAGAGTGGTGAGCAGTGACCATCGCTTAGCTATCAAGATAGAAAATGTTTATTTAGAATCGAACTCACACTAACTACACCAAGATAGATAAGTACTAGATATGTAACATTTGACTATTTGTATGATAGCTTTGTGTGGTCCTGTGGACTAGGCCCAACTATTTAAGTTTAGAGTTTATATTATGCCAGGTGTAAATTTTATCTACAGTTTGTAGATTCCACCAAGAATACTACCACTCAACAACACACATGGAACAGTGAATTCTTACTGATCAACATTCTCATTTCCATTTAGGAGGTCAGAGGTTATATGCTGTGCATCATTTGTCTGTAAATTGACCCTATTCTTTCCTGAGGGTATCACATAAGGGCTCAACGAGTGGGTAGAAGGTATGATTCCTTCTCAGTGGCGTTGTACTTGAGTTATGCCAACATCCACTGGCGTTTTGAGGGGATTTCACCAATGAAGGGATGTCCATCCTCTAGTTCCCAGGAACATCAACGTGGGGATAAGGTGGCCGCCTTGAGAAATGGAGACTGTAGTCGGTATTCTATTGTTTGTTGAAAGCTGGTTGTTACTGGTGAATATTCATATCCTTACCTATTCGTAGCCTGTAGAAGCAAGATTCCGTATGTATGTTTTCTGTGCCCCCTAGTATCCTCTGATCTTGGCATGACAGTCAAAGGCATCTGTACAATGTTGAAGGTTGGTGTCCAAGTTTAATTGGCTTTCCAATTGCCTTTGTAAGGTCGTAATTGTGCAGTGACTTACAGACAATAGGAATGAAAGACGTAGGAATAAGACAAGCAAATTAGCAAAGCCTCAGCATTTACATGACATCCCTATGTGTTGCTCTCGTAGGCCAGTATTCATGTTATTGTGTCACTTTTGGTGGACAAAATATATACTTCACTAAATGTAGGTTTTGTCTCGGATGATTGGCCTTCCAGTACTTATGGGCCGCCAGTGACTGACTTAATTTAAACCTGCCAACCAAGTAAAAAGAAAATTAGAGATAAAAATACACAATGTATATAAATGTGTGTGTGTGTTACAGTAAGATTGTGAAATCCAGAGATTTCACAAAACTTCTGAAACTTTCAGGGAATTTGTGAAAAGACCAATTCACTTAGGAACATTTGATCCCAGAAGGCTAGTACTAAACACGGCGAAACAGTGATTCATCTG
>NC_089783.1:17201781-17226781 GCF_040412425.1 Macrobrachium rosenbergii | reverse complement strand
CTCTTTGTGGAGGACGCTTTCGTTCTATTTCTTGGCTTTGTTCGTGTCATAATGAAGAGCTGCATGAGGAGAATAGCCTATTTTAGGTATCATCCAAGTATTTTCTGCTTGTGCTTTTTCCTTTTGTTTTCTGTATCTTTTGATCTTCCTTATGCAAAATTTTATTTTCTTGTTTTTCCCCAGTCAAGAGCATCAGACCAAATTTTTGTTCTGAGGAATTTATTTTATTAATTCCTTTTTGAAGATACATTCTAGTCCATTTCTTTCCCGACTGGAAATAAAATAATTTTTGCTGAGCTTTTCAAAGGAAAACAAGAGAGAGAGAGAGAGAGAGAGAGAGAGAGAGAGAGAGAGAGAGAGAGAGAGAGAGAGAGAGAGAGAGAGAGAGAGAGATATTTATATATAAAATATGCATGTATATTAGTATGGTTACGAGTATTTGTGCTAAATATTATGTAATTTAAGACGCCAACACTAGTACCTATACACTAGTACCTATTAGCACAAAGGAATGTCGGTAGTCAACAAAAAAGAAATAAATTCGAATGCACGAATCAGAGTGGAGTCAGAGACTGGAACATATTCCTCACGCTCTCTTGGACATATGAAACCTTTCTCTTTTCTTGAAGTCAGCTCAAAAAATGGATCAGATTCCAGCTGAAATGTCACTAACATCGACGATATAATTGGCCGGTTCAAAAGATGAACAACTTCAAAAGACTAGACAAAGAGGACGCATCTCTCTCTCTCTCTCTCTCTCTCTCTCTCTCTCTCTCTCTCTCTCTCTCTCTCTGTCAAATTATAACTCAGTGACTCCCAGATATTTAAAAGTGAAGTCTCCTCTCATTGTTTGAACCATTTTCAAGCATTTCACTATTTTGAATTGCAAATGTCTGGATTCCTCTGTCTTTAATCGTAAATATAGAAACTACTTTGCATTAATGATACAACAGTGATAAATTATCCTTATTGTAAGAATACGAAGGGAAAATATTTTATTATTAAAAAACATCAGCAGCTCTTTTACCTTTAAATTTAACTAAAGCTGAATATTACTAAAGCAAATAAGTGTGATAGGAAAATTATGACCTAATTTTCCCGTTACCTCTCCTAACAAAAAGGGTAAATTTATTGGAAGTGGTCTTAATAACATCTCCCCAGTAAAGTGTAGTTGGCTCACAGGTAACCGAGACCTTTCAATCCATTTTTTATCTTTTGTACTTTAACCCCGAATAGCTCTTGCGGTAATTAACCCTAGACGTCATCAATAATAATAAGCGCTCCACCATCAGCGCCTACGTCAGGAGGGCCCTCTCACACTGCTCCTCCTGGAACGACACCCACGGAGAAATGGAACGTGTAGCCCAAACCCTCGTCGACAATGGACACCCAAACCGGGATATAGAAGAATCTATCAAGGCGAACATCGATAGATGGTACCGTCAGGAACCTCGCCCCGATGCCCCTGAACGCATAGAGCTCTTCTACAAAGGGCAATTTCATCATAAATATAAAGAAGATGAACGCGCCCTCAAAAACATCATCAAGAATAATGTCAGCCCTGTTGACTCCAACAGAAACATACATCTGGTCATCTATTACAAGAGCAGAAAGACGAGCAGCCTGGTTATGCGCAACAACCCAGCCCCCCCTCAGCAGGACCCCTTGAAGAAAACCAACGTGGTATACCGGTACTCATGCCCCGTCCGAGGATGCCTCGGTTCCTACATCGGTATGACCACCATGCGTTTCTCCAAAAGGATTTCCTGCCACGCCCAAGAGGGGGCTATCTTTAATCATGCCAGGACCGTCCATAACCAGAGGATAGCAAGAAAAGACATAATCACGAACATCGAAGTGATTGACCAAATTACCGACCACCGCCGCCTACGCCTCTTGGAAGCATTGCACATTGGGAAGGAGAAACCAACACTCAACATTACGCAAGAAACCTTTCTCCTCCCCACGGCAGCCAGGAGACATGCACCGAGCGATCCCCATAGCGTACGAGCAAATCAAAATTCGGCATCCGAGGATCGAAATTCTTCTCTTCATCCTCGGCACTACAACGCCGCTCGCACGCAAGACGAAAACAGAACTTGGATGGGAAGGCTCCGCCCGAGGGTACATGCCCCGGGCAGCCAATCATAATTCAGCACCGATCATGACCTCCCCTATAAATAATAATAATAATAATAATAATAATAATAATAATAATAATAATAATAATAATAATAATAATAATAATATGCTTTACTTCACCTCAGGGCACATAAGTTAATCGAAAAAAACGCTCCTGATAATACTGATTTGTATCAGTTGTCATTTATTTCCTTCAGTCACTGTATATTATCTTTTATGCCAACTACGAATAATATTTGGATTTATTCTGAATATCAGCTGTTATTTAAGTGACAGCAATAGCCCAGAAAGAGGATAGATAATAAAATACACATATAACGATAACGCAAGCATAAAAGAATTATACAGGACAGAACATAGATATTTCCCGTGTAGGAATATAAGACTGAAATTATAATAAAAAATATCAATCATTTTTTTTAATATGACGGAGATACCACAGCACGAATAATATCAGTGGAAGTCACACACAGCGGAAAAACAGCAACAGCACCATCGCTGACATTAACCCTCTGTTCCAGAAATTTAAATTTCATCATTTGAGATATTCTGTATTTGGCGGTCGCCGTTATTCTTAAGACTGAGGGTCGTCTGGGCATAAATCATCTGATGACGGACTTCCTATTGTCGGGATGATTTCTATAAACATCTCCGCAAAGGAATGTTAGAGAGGTTCATTTGTCAGATGTGCAAGAGTGTCTGTAGCGTAGAATTCGTCTATATAAATCAAGATCGATTACAACCATATAAGTGGAACAGCAGCGTTTTGGTGAAACACTTTCAAGAAGTATCTTATACATTACTGACAACGTTTTCTTTTTCCCGGCTTCTGGCTTGATAGATTTAGCTTTTGTGGTAATTATTTAAAAATCATCGAAAGGAAGGATTCCCAGTCAGAAGTGGTAGCGTGATAACTAGGAAAATATTATATTAAATAAAATTTAAAACAAAACAATCATAAGAAACGACAACTGGACAAGGTTATAACAATGCGGAGAGATCAGAACGCTAGTCAGCGGTAATGATTTTTTATTGCGATAAAAAATAAAAACTGATGACATAAAATATAATATTCAATAAAGAAATCAAGAGAAAAAAATAAAGGAAATTTTTGAGACGATACTTTAAGAATCACGAATAACATCCGAATAATCGCAAGAAATAAAAGGAAATGACAAAACCGACAGTGACCGAAATAGGATGCAGGGTATGAGGAACAGAAGGTAGAAAAGTGACGGTCATCTAGCCACTCCCCACCTCTCCCTAACACCCCCTGCCCAATTTTTTCGGCACCGGCAGCGTTGACCCCGGACATGTGGTGGCCAGGTTTTTCCCAATGGGCACGAGGATAATGGGACCTTAATTAGAAACACTCAGTTGACAGGGATCAAAGGTCATCTTCCTTTAACCTTTTACATCCACCAGTTTTATCTCTCTCTCTCTTTCTCTCTCTCTCTCTCTCTCTCTCTCTCTCTCTCTCTCTCATTTTTATATGAGTTTGATGGTGATCAGATGCCCTTCCGTTGTGATCATTTACAGTGTATTATAAATTGAAAGTTTGCATATTTTATGGGTCCATTAAAGACTGTTTTTCCTGCTCCTCACTCCAACTATGCATGAACAAATGTGTGTTTGCATATGAAATATGCTTTTAGAATTGCTACAGGAATCAAAAGAGAAATATTACAATTAAAATCCAGGAAATTAATTCCTGATTGAGTGTGTGCTATACACGGTGTTTTTTCAGTATGTAAATGTATACCAATTAACGTACTCCTTATTAAGGATATGAAAGTATATCCACTGCAAACATAACCTACAAAAAAAAAGCGAAAATGAAAGTAAAAATTTTTATATAAATCCAAGACAAAAAAATAAAAATAAAAACGTTCCGGAACGAAACAAAACTACCACAAGAGTATGCAGCCAGGAAAAGTTTTCCGACAAAGTTGTTTTTGATAGAGCTGATGGTTGTAGCAATTCTTCTTCCGTCAAAACAACAACACCTCCAAGTTGTTCGGCACCTCAGGAATTCCTCTTTCCATTTTGTTTTCTTTATCTTTTGCAGAATTCGTTTCTAAGGGTTTATGCTCTTGGACTTGCGTTGCGAATTTCACAAAATCTTTCGTATTTTTCTTGTTTCATGTTGACTCATTTTTCTTGCTTCTGCTCCTCTTAGAAAGATCAGAACTTATGGTCGTTTAAAACTTATATTTATCTATCTAGCTTTAAACTGATACTGTGTGTTTACAAATGAAAAGATACTTGAATGAATCTATCTATATATCTATCTACAAATATATATTATGAGCTTACACATGAAAATATAGTAGTGTGAATATACTGTATACCCATCTGAGCATTAAGGGATTAGGTATAGTCAAAGAATTCTTGTGGAAGTTATTATTACAGACGTAATAATTGCACAAAATCTCTCGTATTTTTCTTGTTTCACGTTGACTAATTTTTCTTGCTTCTGCTCCTCCTAGAAAGATCAGAACGTATGGTCTTTTAAAACATATTTATCTATCTAGCGTTAGACTGAAAAGACACTTGAATGAATCTATCTATATATTTATCTACAAATACATATTATGAGCTTACACATGAAAATATAGTAGTGTGAATATACTGCATATCCACCTGAGTTGAATTATACAGGAGCATTAAGGAATCAGTTATAGCCAAAGAATTCTTGTGGAAGTTATTGTTACAGACGTAATGAGGACAATTAAAGGGTGAACAACAGCAAGCCTCCGAGAGTTGATAGCTTAGAGATGATGCAGTGTGTACTGATGATGAGCTGTTTTGTACGAGATGTTCATCTATGCATTTCCATACATATTCAAACACGATTGCTTTCGTAGCCATGAAATATGAATTGATATGCAAATGTTATTTGGTGATAGGTCGTTGCCCCTATGGGTTTCAAAACCCTCTTAATTGAAAATGTGTTTAAATCATTTTAAGATTTAATTAATGCGAACATATACTACTTTCCTTTCCCAAAATGCTTCGTACCCAAAAGGTTTGGAAAATACCAATTTATCGTTATAAATGGAACTGTAAAAGTTCTAATTAGTGAGGGATTAATATATTTTAATGCTTAAATTATTAAGCCATAAAATAATCGGCTTTCAAGGAGATGAAGGAATAATAGAATATGTTTTGACATTCGATAAAAAATCTCTAACGTTTCATCAAAAATTATAGATAGCATTTCAATATTTCAGATGTTATATATCATCTATTTTATTTTATTTTTTTACCTAACCAATCAACTGTGACTAAACGCTATATATGCACTATCTCGCTGCAGGGAGATAGATAAATAGTTTAATATGCGAACAATGAATAATCGTAGATAGATAGATCGATGATAGGCAATAAGCAATAAAAAACTTTTTCTTGGTGTAAGACAGTATATTCACTCAACTATTTTCATGTGTAAGCTCATAATATGTTTTTGTAGATAAACAGATGGATATATAGATAGATTTATTCAAGTGTCTTTTCATTTGTAAACACATGGTATAAATCTAAAGCTAGATGAATAGATATAAGTTATAAAAGACAATAAGTTCTGATCTTTCTATGAGGAGCAGAAGCAAGAAAAATTAGTCAACATGAAACAAGAAAAATACGAAAGATTTTGAGAAATTTACAACGCAAGTCCAAGAACATAACCCCTTGAAAACGAATTCTGCAAAAGATTAAAAAAAAAATTGCAAAGAGGAATTCCTGAGGTGCCGAACAACTTGGAGGTGTTGTTGTTTTGACAGAAGAAAGAATTGCTACAACCATAAGCTCTATTAAAAACAACTTTGTCGGAAAACTTTTTTTTGGCTGCATACTCTTCTTGGACCCATGACTGCATTCCTTTTGGCAGCTTCATTCAATTGCATCGTTTACTCAGAGATTCTGTTATATATTAACCTTTCTCGCTGCATTTGCTCCCTTGTATAACAACTTTTTCTCTCTACGTCTTTGCTTCCCATCTCCACCTTTTTTATTACATGCATCAATTTTCTCTTACTCTCTGCTTGACCAGCCTATCCATGTCAACGTATTCCTGTGTACTAAATTCCTTTCTGTCTTGCAGATCCACCCTAATAATCTCTTTTTCCTTAAGTAAAATCCTCATTTCTACAGCCTAATCACTCTATGTTTAAGATATTAGTCCTCTTTCTATCCTCTTACCACCAAAACACTCCTTGTTTAATGTACAGGATTTTACATACTCTCCATTTATTCTCTCTCCTATTTCGTTGACCTTAGGCCATTTCTCATCCATCTGCTCACTTGTCTTAATTGAATTTACGAGTATATTTTCACCCCTTCCTCTCCAACCTGAACTTCCATCTATCTTGACTATCATTCCAACCAAATAACAATCAGATATACCTCCAACAACACCTAATCTCCCCATAACATCCATCAACTTTCTCTTCCATCTACTTTGAACTTGCACGCAGCACAGTACTTTTAATCTCTTTTGCTAGTCTCTGCAGTATCCTTTTCGAATTCTGAATCTCAACTACAGTACATTACCTATAAATATCCAAATAGGGTCGTGGGCAGGGACGATGACAACTAGTATCCAACCGGTAGGAAGACCGGCTTTATTTTTATCAAATTTGAATCTATATAACTTTTTATTTCTCCGGCTTCTGTTGCCGCTGTCCATAAGTACCATTAATAACCGTAAAAAAAATTTGTATTAAAAAGAATAGCGCTACCGGCTCAACCCACCTTTGAATCAACCAGTCACTATTCGGTCTCCAAATTCTAACAAATTTCATTTGTATCAGAATTCTCCTAATTACTTTCAGCGAATTACATTCTACATGATTCATCCTTTCATGCTGTGTCTTTAAATGTAATGACGGATTACTATGAAGTTAATATTCACAACATGCAGCTTTTTCCTTTAACTTTCTCAAAAGTCTCTTACATCTGCATCATAACAAACACTTAATCCACAAATCCTCCTCTGTGTTTGAACCTACATTATTCTTTCCCGTCAAATATGTCATCAGTCTTCCTTCCTCAATTAAAATCCAACCATAATCCTTCCAAGGTAAACTGAGTTATATTTGCTCTCCAAATTCTCACTGAATCTCCATATATAATTGATTCTGCATATGAAAGTGAAAAAGGGCCCCATCAAACATGACACCCACCTTGTCGTTTATGTCAACTAGGGCAATCGTCTCCTCTACTACAAATTTTTTTGGTACTTTTCCTGCCGAACGTGAACTTTTGTTCATAAAATTGTTGGTCTAACACATTTTCACTCAGTCACACAGCACACATTTCCTTGATACTAAAAGCGTCAATTTTCCCCTTGCTTGAAATCTCTTAATCACTCCAGACACAATCATAGTTTATCTTTTCTAGTTCTTCTCCCTTCAAAGGTTCACAATCTAACACATTACTCCTCTGATATTTGGAAAATGGGCGTTGGGTATTAGGTTGAAAACATCGTATCCTAGCCATCTGGTAGCTCCTCGTGGTGAGCCGGTAGAGCTGCGGACTGTCACTCGATGGGCCGGAGTTCAATTCCCCCGGCCGGCTGATGAAGAGTTAGAGGAATTTATTTCTGGTGATAGAAATTCATTTCTCGCTATAATGTGGTTCGGATTCCACAATAAGCTGTAGGTCCCGTTGCTAAGTAACCAATTGGTTCTTAGCCACGTAAAATAAGTCTAATCTTTCTGGCCAGCCCTAGGAGAGCTGTTAATCAGCTCAGTGCTTTGGTAAAACTAAGATATACTTAACCTAGCCATCTGGTGATTTTCTGACCTCGGAGAGTGGCGAAAGAGAACTTTTTTTTTTTTTTTTTACTTTCATTATATTCTACAATGGTGAGAAAATGTGATGGCCTTGGTTTCAGAATAAGGGAATAGTCCACAATTTAGGGTGCGTTTTTCCCTGTCGAAGGATCCACGACCCTCAAATAAGTGCTCCATTGTCTTACATATAGTGCATTTGCATTCTAATTCACTGTCATTTCCTTGAGATATTTTAGGAGTTGGAAGAGGAATGATGTTGAAGATCATCAGCTTGTGATTTCCTGTTCTGTGTTTCAATGCTACGTTCTTTTGTTCCTCTTGGTTTCGTCACTAATTTGTCCTTGTTCCTTATTACCGCCGAAGTTATTAGTCACCAGCCAACAGAGCTGGTGCGTATGGGGGGTGGGGGGGGTGTCCTGTTTTCATTCAGTCTGTCAAGCGTCAATCTGTGTGTCAACCAGTTCTTGTCTTCACAACTCCTCCTCCACTGTTGCATGGACTTCAGTCAAACTCAAGGTAATGGTAGACGGTCATGCACAGACGTGCATAGAGAATGATGGGCCGTCTCTGTGTCCATTCGTATGTTTAACAGTTTGCCTTATTGAAGGTGTGTCTGTTCCACATACCTTATCATCCCAACATGACGGCTGAAGGAATTTCGTTTAAAGTAGATACTAAACTCGACCAGTACCAAAGCAGACCATCATACATGGAAGTATATGAAGGAAGATTAACTGCTTGTCTATCCGTCGTTTTGTCTCCAAGTTCCTGTCAAGTATACTTTGTCATTATAACTACGGTACTCATACATAGTTGGTGAATTCTATTTATTTATATCCCTGTCCGTGATTCTTAAATGACATTCCTTTCAGATCAAAATCATGAATTTCTTTTCGTGTACGAACAAAGAGGGCTTTATCATATCGCTGAAAGAATTAAATTATAGATTATTTTCTAAGAAACTGTAAAAATACAGAAAAAACATAGATTAAAAAAATAAGAAAATATACCATTCCGAAAGAGTCACAAAACTCTATCGTGTCAGTACCATACAGGAGAGAATGATTTAAAAAAAGGGAAAAATAAAATCATTCTGTGTCAAAAAAGGAGCAAAAAGCCTTCTTCCTGCCAAAACCCTCCAATACTTACAAAGTCAGCAGAAACGACTGTAAACGCCGCAGAGTGCTTTCAACGAAAACATCGACAAAATAACTTGCAGCTGAAAGACTTCAAGCTTCATTAGTTGTCATGCATTATGGAACTGACAAATAGCAAGGTATATATGTATGTATATATATATATATGTATATATATGCACACACACACACACATATATATATATATATATATATATATATATATATATATATATATTTATTTATTTATTTATAAATATATATATGTATATACACACATATATATATATATACAGTATATATATATATATATATATATATATATATATATATATATATATATATATATATATATATACTGTATATATATATATATATATATATATATACTATATATATTTATTTTTTTATACATATGTATACACACACACACACACACACACACACACATATATATATATATATATATATATATATGTGTGTGTGTGTGTATATATATATATATATATATATATATATATATATATATATATATATATATATATATATATATATATATATATATATATATATAGTGTATATACTGTATACAGTAAAGTTCGTTTATAACCTACAGGCTTATAACGAACTCAGGCTTATAACGAATGAAAGTGAAATCCCAATCCCAGTTCAAATAAATTAACTTAAAAATTGCAGGTATGTAACGTGCTCTTCATTACGAAATCAGGTATATAACAAACTATTTTGTACGTCCCTGTGACAGTTTTATTGATAAAAAATACCCATTGTACCGAAGTGATAACTTTATTGTTAAAAAAACATCAAACACCTGTTATCCCAGTGAACTGTTATTGCTTTGTTCTTAATTTTGTCTTTGTCAGCTATGTGCTTGTTTACTAATTTTAATTGCTTATGACTTTTTTTACGTAATACGTAATTAAAATATTTAAAATTAATATGCTATGTCACTTTCTTATTACTCCAAGTGAAATCCGTGTCAACAGATTGTTTCTTCACACAAATAAAAAGTTATTACGTTCAATACACACCACTAGAAGCTTAATAAAGTTCACATGTGCATGTATTACACTTACCGCAGATATGCGTACATTGTGTTATCAACTTAATCTCATTTATATGTTTTAAATAAAGGAAAAACTACAAACATAACTTTAATTTTGTTATTAACAAAATTATCAAATTCTTAAACTAACGATGACTTTTATTGAAAAGTGTTAGAAATACAGATACACTTAGGAGGATCGGTACGTTATCGTCTGGATTTCATTTTTGTATCACAGTAAGGGAGGTCATCCAATCATTTCAAGTATCTCCTTCTATAATGAATGATGCCTATAACGAATTGCAGACGACAGTCCTCTGGAATTCATACAAACGAGCATTACTATATATATATATATATATATATATATATATATATATATATATATATATATATATATATATATATATATATATATATATATATATATATATATATATATATATATATATATATATATATATATATATATATACATACACACACACACACACATATGTATATATATATATATATATATATATATATATATATATATATATATATATATATATATATATATATATATATATATATATATATATATATATATACATATATATATATATATATATATATATATATATATATATATATATATATATATATATATATATATATATATATATATATATATATATATATATATATATATATATATATATATATATATATATATATATATATATATATATATATAACTGAATCACGAAAATACGGGAACGTGATGACTATATTAATAGAGGCAAATGTCATGAAGGAAAATGAAACAGCAGGGTGGTGCTAGGCCTTCCGACTTACTGTCCTGTCCTTTACTTAGCAGACTGATAGAAATATAAAAATAAGTTTACAAAGATAGCTCATACAAAGGACAGGTGGGGATTATAAAGGAAAATATGTATCTGGAATCCAACAGAGTTGAAGAATTAGTAGACCTACCAAAATAGGGATAAATATTTAGGAGATTTTACAAAACATTAGGCCCTACAGCTTGGAAGCAGGGAAAAGTCAATTAAAAGATTATACAGGGAAAGCGACTGACCACCAAAATATGACTGTGTAGAGAATAAGCTGATTATGTATGTGTCAAGCAAGGCAAGGGAGGAGCCAAAAAGAGAAAGTTGACACCCTGCCTCATTTTGAACCCTCCATGAGGGTTAAATGGTGCCATGCAGTCATTATAGAAAATGTGATGAAGATTGACCTTTGCACTATCTACAAGAGACCCGATGTGTAATCCCCGAAGGTTATTTATAGACGATGCAACAGAAATTGAGAGAGAGAACCGCTCAGAACACCACCGAGGACAGATGTCCTTACCTTGCCTGTCTCTTGAACCTTCTATGTGTTCGACCATGAGGCTCGAACCAGTATACTTTGTAGTGGCATTTTAATTCCCTCCTCCATCGCCAGCATCCTATCGAACGAGGACACCGTCAACTTGACGAAGGTAATGTACCAGAATAAGGTTTCTTAGTCAGTCACAATTCCTGTTATTTCTGTCTAATTTTTCATTTACATTGTGCGATCACCTTCAGTAATTTGTGTTGGAGCATTCAGTTTTAACATAATTATGCAATTAGTGTTGAACTGAGTTATTTGGAAACATCTGTGCAATCCCTCAGTCCCCTTTGAGCATCTTATTATTATTGCAAGTAACTGTCTTGCATATTTTACAGATAGGCCTCGGCTGTGGAATCTCTGGGCTCTATCCATGTGCAGTCCCCCCTCTAACCCCCCCACCCCGTGTGATGTTTCCTGTTATGAAGACATAGTCAGAGTAGAATATTTATTCTGTGTAGGATCCAGTCATTTAGCAGGCTCTTATTATTACCTGCCCAGTATAATTCGTCATTCTTCTGATCTGTGTTTGTTATGTAAATATAATTAGTTAAGAGAACCCTTGAGTTTACGAATTTTCCCTCACATGAAGAAGGCCCTAAACCACAGATTTACCTTGTTTGTCTACGAATTGTCCTAATATTGAGTCAGATATGTAATGAATGAAAGGAACTCCTCATGCGTTCATCCGTTGCCGCCCAGAATCAAGTAAGTGTCCCTTGGGCATTCATAGAAATATATATATATATATATATATATATATATATATATATATATATATATATATATATATATATATATATATATATATATATATATATATATATATATATATATATATATATATATATACATATACATATATATATATATATATATATATATATATATATATATATATATATATATATATACATACATAAATAAATACATGCATCAGGCACTTTCATCCGAAACTAATTGTGGCTCATCCATTTTTTGTCACCCATTTATAAGGTAAAAAGTAGCGCGAGTTTTGAAAAAAAATTACCATTTTTCTGTGAATAATGATGGAACGGGAGGTCATTATTCGAATAATTTTTCATGAAGAAATAATTATGTTTCCTTTTTGGCCACGTATATTTTTGTTGAAGTGTATTTTTCTCTTTTATGTTAATAACTGACGATGCTTTGTGCATTTAAAATTAATATTCCCAGCGCGTGCAAAGACAACTTTTCGTTGTTGTGATAAAGATAACGGAAGTTTTCGCTTTCCAAGGCGCAAATAAAGCCACAGAATACTGAGAGAGAGAGAGAGAGAGAGAGAGAGAGAGAGAGAGAGAGAGAGAGAGAGAGAGAGAGAGAGAGAGAGAGAGCTTCCCACTTTTGTAGCATGCTATGAAATGCTATGAAGGGATAGTAGAAAGTGGAGTTACTGGGGAAGTGGGTGGGGAGCTGAGGGGGGGGTTAGAGTTTACGTGGGAACGGTTGGAGGGGAGCGAGATATATGTGACTGAAAATGCTCGTGATACATTTACTGCACTGGATAAATGATATGCAAAATCCCATTAACTGCATACCGTAATTTCCATTTACGACGGCAAACGAACTCTCCTCAGACTCCATTAATGACCTCAGCCATCGGAGTTGCGAGCAGGTAAAGTTTTAACCTGCTTCTGTCTATATGTGCAAGCAGAAGTCTCCGCGGTTACCAAAGGCCCTGAGTACAGATTAGCAGGTTTTGATGAAACTTGAAAAATTTGTCCATCTGCTTGTTTGAAAACCAACAAACAAGACAATTGAGCGTCGCTATTAATCCTTGATGTGTGTGTCTGCATGTTAGCAAAATATCTCGAGCATGAACGAAGGGATTTTGGTGAACCTTAGTGGAAAAATTTGCATGGTGAGATCTTTCAGGTCACTGTATTTACTGAATAACGCTGAGGATACGAAGAAAACAGTCAAGTAAGACTATAAACGTTGCTATTGTTGTCTGGTCACTGTTCTGAAATATAAGGTAAGCTTGGAAACAATGTCTGCCAGGCAAATGATTAATTGTATGACCGAAAGATCTTCTGTTAAGGTAAAACCAGTTACGCATTCGCTGTTTACTGAGAGGTGCGATGAATTGCTGGGTAGTGGCATGTGCTAGATTGGTGACACCATCTAACTTTTATTTGGCCTAACTTATATTTGGTTTGGTTAGGGATAAAGTGTACTCTCTCTCTCTCTCTCTCTCTCTCTCTCTCTCTCTCTCTCTCTCTCTCTCTCTCTCTCTCTCTATATATATATATATATATATATATATATATATATATATATATATATATATATATATATATATATATATATATATATACACACACACACACACACACACACACATATATATATATATATATATATATATATATATATATATATATATATATATATATATATATATATATATATATATATATATATATATATATATATATATATATATATATATATATATATATATTTTTTTTTTTACGTTTTTCCGTGGTTTTAGTTTGAAATATGCTCTGTGAGACAGGTAGCAACAATTTAAGGTAATTTAGCCTTGTGATTCTGACTTCGTGGGTACGGGAAAACGTAAAAAAGAGGAAAACAAAGGAGAATTTCATATGAGCATAGGGCTCTTGTTACTGAGGGAAATATTACGTAAAACACGTGGGCAAATTTAAAGGAGTGTATTTACATAAATGATATCAGTACGGGAAAGAGGAACTCAAGTGATTACTATCCTGAAGGAGATTCCTACTGGATTGAATGAAACTGGGGATTCCAGACACAGTCCGAGAAGCTTCCACGAAATCGGATCCTCTGAAATGAGAGATATGCACATTATACGCCAGTAATGAGAATAGACAAAAGAATAATGAATTCGAAGCTGCACTGAGGGTGCCAAAGGAGTAATAAAGAATTAATACTGCCGATGCAAGAGGCGCACGGACATTAGACAAGGAAGATTTCTGGCTTTCTCTTTAAGAAAATATTACGAGACAAAAGCGTGACTGAAATGGGGCTCTTCCAGGGCACTTTACCTTAGCAGATTTTCCGAGGGCGCGTAGAAGGCGGTCCGTGGATGACTTGCGATTTCCGAGGACGAGTTTCTTCCACGTGGTGAGATGCAAGGGCTTCCGTAAAGGGGCAAGGCGATGGGGACTCCTCGAAACTCCAAGCAATGGCGTGTGGGCTCGAGGAATACGGTCGAAGGGCACGAGGAAAAGTATACTTTGGAAAGGGCCACGTGGTTAGGATGCAAGGGCATCGATGGGGCCAGGTGTTGGGGACGTCTTCATTCCATATCTTCCAGCCCGCGTGTGTGTGTCGAGACCTCGTGGGTTTTTGCTTTATCCCTCCTATGGGGCAGGGGGGCGTCCAACACAGATGCTTTGACTCATTGCACCTGCTGCCCGCAGGGGAGGTTTTGGCCTGTAGGAGAAACACCCAAGCCAGATTACTTTTGCCTCGAAGGAAAGATCTTTATCAAAAATGGGAGCGCCTTTAATCTTTTAACCCTTGTTTTTAAGTCGATAGACAGATGGTCTATCGATCGGCCGGCTGGCAGTAAATGAACAACCAACAACAACAAAGGAGGGGGGGGGAGGCAATTTGCTAGCGAATTCTTGCTAATCATAATACCTCCCCATACAAGATGATGTACATACCTCCTTCGGGTGTGTACATCGATATTCAAGAATGAGCGGCAAATGCTTTACGTTACTCTACATTCTGCCTTGCAATGAACTTTACTCCTAAGGGTTTTATGAAGCTGTGACATTACTTTTAATAACACATTGGGACAATTTTCGTTAACAGAACGCAAAGTGATTTAAACACTTGCAAAAGAATAATTACTTTAGATTTGGTTACCCACTGTAACTTTATAAAGTGACTCGAACAATTGTGAATTAATTAAGATTATAGGACCACGTATATGAGGCTATGGCCAACAAATGAAAAGAAATGGTTATTGTTCAAGAATTAAAATACACGGTTACTTAATTTTAGATAAAATGCATGCGGTTAGTACAATCTGCCTTGAAGAGGCTGTGTAAATGAAAAACAGCGTTTATTTTTGTAAATGACATCCCCTTTTACGCGATACTGTAATGACTATACATATTCGCATTGATAATTTATCTTCGTTTTAACGTGCTTTGCTCAGCTATCGTTCAACGCGAGCTGAGGGATGACCCACACACCGGGAATTTGACAGTCGTGTGCGGGCGAGAGTATTCGCGAGGTTTTAATTCGCTAACCTTAAACTACGCTAATTTTATGCGTCCACTGCCGAGTACTCCATGTTATGACGGGCGAGCAGACAAAAGATGTGGGTCTTATAGATCTTGGGAATGGAAGGGGGAAAAGGGATAATAATAACAAAAGGAAAATTACCAAGACGTTACGAATGAAAACTTGACCGCATATGAAAGGCGGACACGTCCCTCAGAGCTTACAAAAGGGGCATTTAAATCACAAGGGCAAGAGTTTATGACTCGCGATTCATTAAAATAAAGATAACTAAATGACTAAAAGAAAGTAAATGATATTGGCAGAAGAGCTAAGGGAAAAAGAGTGAGGGTTTTATTGTGTTAGGCGGGAATTTATCGTCCTTTGCCTATAAATTACGGCCCGGACTATCACTTCAGTCCCAGGGCGAGGAAAGTGCACCCGAAGGGCGCGACTCCTTCAGGAGGGGGCTGACACGCACGCCCGGTGCCAAGGTATGGGCGCAAGGGCGTGCCACTTCTCACTCTGTTATTCTTAATGATTTATACATTGTGTGGGGAATGGTATCCCGTATTTAATTGCCTCTTGTGGGGATAATTTAAGGGAAGATTAATAGAAGGTGATAAGAGATAGCAGTTCCTGAGGAACGGAGGAAGATAGAGGAGGGCCTGACATCCCCTTCTGGATTAGGGGTGCCAAGACCTTCGAAAGATGAAATGGTGGCACAGGTGCCATGGGAGCTCTAGAGCTCTTTGTAAATTACCTGGAATGTCCCACGCCCGTGGTAATTTCGCCTCGAGTCTTTCTTAATGGGACAGTCGTCCTCGGCCGGGAAGCGGAGGGCCCGCGACCGAGGGCGGCACGGAGTACCACCTGGGCCTGCTGATGCGACAGCTGACGCAGGAGTGTTCCGTGCTGGTTCTACCATGATCCGTCGCGGCTCTTGTAGTTCATCGCCAAGTGAGATATGGCAGAATCCTGACTTGCAATTGCGTCGGCGACGGGCTGAGGCAGAGAGGAGGCGGTCGGGGGTGGCGTGAGCGGCTCGCAGGTAACGATGACCAGCTCAGGCACGGGTTGCGAGGCCGCACCTGCAGGTGAGCTTCCGCGGTGGTCGGGAGGAACCGTCTCTCTGACCGACGCTGGTAGCGGTGCCAGGCCGGGGAAGAGAGGGGTCCTGAGTTGGATCCCGTGAATGGAGATCGGCGTAGCGCTCTGGCGCTGGCACTAGGGCAGAGTCAGGCGCTATCAGAGGTTTCTTGGGCTCGTCGGTCAGGACGGACGAAGCTTGGCCCTGCTCGGGGCATGCAAGTGGCACCGGCAGGAATTTGGCATCTCCTGAAGGGAGATTTGATTGGGGCCCTGGCACTGGCACTGAGGCAGGGCCGGGCACTGGAATTGGATCGGGAACCGATCGAGGGGGCCACTGTACATCGTACTCAGGTGGCACTGGTGGGGACTGCACGTCCTCCTGGTACCCAGGGGGCGCCAGTCTTGGCTGAGGGAGAAGCGGGGGAGGATTACTCGCGCCCGCGGAATGATTCGGGGAATGGGGACCCCTAGATTGTCGTGATTTCGGTGGGGACTGAAAGTCCTGTCCCAGGATGACGTCATAGCCTCCGGGGAGATGGCTTGCTACTGCAAGATTGCAAATTTTGGATTGGTGAGGTCTTGTGACTCTCAATTGGACCGTAGGGAGTATCATTTTAAATTGATTTATTCCTCGATCGTGACGAGTTTTCGTCTATTGACGATAGCTCCGTAGGGAACTCTGTCCCTTCGGATGAGGGAGATTTGTGCGCCCGAGTCCTCGAAAGCAGTGACTCGGCGCGCGGGCTCGCTACCTCGTGGAGGGGCCACGTATACAGGCCCTTCGGCGGGAGGGCCTAATGACTTGGGATCTGTGACGGCCAAGGCGACGGTGGGAGTAGTTGATTTATTATTGCGTGGGCATTTTGCCCATGCGGGAGAATGGCCATAAACCTTGCACGCCGTGCAAAAGGTCTGGCTAAAGTCTTCCGCGCTGCCCCTGTGGAGGGCGCAGGCGAGTTATTTGTCGGTTTTCCGGGGAGAGAGGAGCCGGTTTCTTGTTCCGGCACTGTTCGGAGGAATGCCCCGTTTTCTTGCAATAATGGCAAGTTAGGGGCTTGCCCGAGTTCCCATTTTTGTGGGAATTTGAACCTCCGAGGAGGGACGGGGGATTTATCTTCCGCCCCATGGATCCTTCTTGAGGGTGGTGAGTTTCCCACATATCTGCTATTCGGCAACACTCGGTGAGTGTTGCTGGGGCTTTTTCCACTATATGGGTGGCGAGGGCAGGGGGGCGTAGCGCAGGAAATGCTCGAATTTAAACCGCTCGAGTACCTCGGCGGTGTTAGTGGCTCCTTCGAATCGAGCCATTTTGTCAACGCCCGCTCCGAATGGTACGCCCAATCGGACCAAGTCTGGCCTGCTTCTCTGGGCTGCTCTCTCCAACGTCTCCTCCACCGCTCGGGGTAATCTCGCACGCCTTCGTAACTGCTTGGCGTACGGCTTCCCAGTTTCCCCGATCGTCTGCGGGAAGGGCGTGGTAGGCAACGAGGGCCTTTCCGCCCAGGAATTTAGTGAGAACAAGGGAGAGTTCCGCGGGGAGAGATCGCAGCACTCCAGGACTCGTTCGGCCCTTTCAAGCCATACTTCAGGTTCGGACTCGGTCCATTTTGGCATGAACGAGTGAGCTTGGCTGAGGGCACTCATTCCCCGCGGCAGGGGGCGGGGGTGGCGGGCTGTCGTTCTAGCACCTGGAGCTCTGGGCGCGCTGTCGCTCGATCTTCCCTCTCTCTCCTGCTCTTGGGCATTTCTCTCTCTCTCTCTCTCCTCATTCTCTCTCCTCTCGTTGTTCTTGAGCGATTCTGTTCTCTCTCTCTCTCTTGTTCTTTCTGTTCTCTCTCTCTCGTTCTTGCTCGTTCTTTCTCTCTCTCTCTTCACGTTCTCTTGCTCTCCGCCTTGGCATCGTCCACTCGCTCTTGAACCCATGCTCTCAGATCTTGCCCCGATAGTCCCATGTCCTTCCCAGCGGACATGTAGAATTTGAAATCCTCGTTTTGTTGGGCTCTGGTATTAGCCATCTTGAAATAATGGGTATTGATATGTCTGAAAAGACTCAGGTTGTCTGAAAAGACTCAATTGCAGGAATCTGAAACACTCAATTGTTCAGACTGCAGGAGAATGGATCTGTCTGAATAAGACAGTTGATTAGTAAGTCTGAGGAGACTTTTGTTAAAATTGGATGTCTTTGAAAGACGTGGTTGTTCTTGGCGAACGAATTTTGAAATCCTCGGAAGACGTAGTTTGTTCTCTTGGGAAGCCGTAGATTGGATTTTGAAAAAATGGGTATAGGGTTCAAGAATTGGCGAAATGGCTAAAATTTGTATTTCTCTAGTTATGGCCTAAAATGTGCCCATAAAACACAGTTACAAATGATTTAGTCTGGTAAGTTTTTTTGATTTGAAATGAAATGTATAATGATCCTGAATTGGCACCTTTTTGGCCATGAATGATCACATGTCATCCCGTGACTGGGTTAGATTGCTAGAACTAGACTGACTGAAGATTTTCTGTGTTTTTGTCTGCCTAAAAGGTCCAAAACTTCATGCTTCTAGAAGGTGGAAAAGTCCAAGAAGTAGAAGAAAGAATTCAAGAAATTTTGTTAAAATGACGGAGAGAGAGAGAGAGCTGTGTCTTGAAATGGTCCACCCCTAAACGCCTCTTTATTTGTTCGACCAAAGGGCAAAGATATTTTTTGTAGCTCGGAGGCTGATATTAGTCTCCTGAAAATAAAAGACATAATAAGTGAAGCAAGACTTGGATTTTGAATCACGAATCCCTAATTGTGAATTCAGGATCCATTTGGCAAGGGATGGATTCGAGACGTAATAGCGTATGAACCCTAGAGTTTTGCAGCAAGATCAGAGTCTCTAAGGACTGGAATTTGAAATTCTTATTTATAATCATTTTGCCAAAAATAAAAATTAAAAACGAAGTCCCTTTTACTTTTTTTAGAACTAAAACTTTGAGTCTCAAAACATGTCTCTTAGGATTGGACCAATTTGAGAATTTTTATAACATGGGGAAATGTCGACGATTTTTAGAAATTTTAGGAGTCTCTGAGGACTGGAATTTGAGAAATTCGCCACGTGCGACGTAGAATTTTTTCTGTAATTTTTCCGGGAGTCTCTGAGGACTGGAATTTTTGGAGAAATTCTCGCCAAAACGTCACTGAACAAAAATTTTTCGACGTAGAATTTTAGGAGTCTATATATGAGGACTGGAATTTGGAGAAATTCTCGCCACGTGCGACAGTAGAATTTTAGGAGTCTCTGAGGACTGGAATTTGGAGAAATTCTCGCCACGTGCGACGTAGAATTTTAGGAGTCTCTGAGGACTGGAATTTGGAGAAATTCTCGCCACGTGCGACGTAGAATTTTAGGAGTCTCTGAGGACTGGAATTTGGAGAAATTCTCGCCACGTGCGATGTAGAATTTTAGGAGTCTCTGAGGACTGGAATTTGGAGAAATTCTCGCCACGTGCGACGTAGAATTTTAGGAGTCACTTAGGACTTGGAGAAATTCTCGCCATTACGACGTAGAATTTTAGGAGTCTCTGAGGTGGAATTTGGAGAAATTTAGGACGTAGAATTTTAGGAGTCACTTAGGACTTGGAATTACGATTCGTCCCTTAGGACTTAGAAATTACTAACGGGAAACCCAAAGAAAAATGTATGCTGGGAAATGAATGGGAAAAAAAAAAAAAAAAATGCTACACACGCGGGCATGGGCGGGGGGGGGGGGGGGTGCAGGTCGTTTGGCCAACACCGGAGGTATTTTTAGATTCTGGGTGAATGAACCCGTATATTTATATACCGTCTGGGATTCCGGGAATTTCCCAGTCGTCTGAGAGGATAACAGTACAACGGCCTAGTAATTTTCCCTATAAGCGGAGTTTAAATTTCGCTTTCCTAACACCTAACTCGAATTCTAACTACACTGAGAGAATTTTCAGCAATGCAAGCTGACTTCGTCGTGTCCCACGTGGGAATTTATTCGCGCCTAAATAACAGTTCGCTAATTCGAAATGCGAAGTAAAATTTATCACAGAGGAATTTCTTTCGCACTATTCCTCGAAGCAAGAATATGGCAAAGATTTTAACAAGAAATATGGCAAAAGATATGGCAAAGATTTTAACACAGAGGAATTTCGCACTATTCCTCGAAGCAAAGGATGGTTAGCACTGGTTATTTCCTAACTACCTATCCTGAAAGGCATGCATTAACGAATCTAATACGGCGGTTCTTTTCTCTCAGTGATTACATGCGTCCCTATTTCTAATTCCTAGGAACAGTCACGATTGTAAAAAGGTTTTGCTAAGATTAACACATTACTTACGTGGAATTTTCTGGATCTGTGTGCTGGTTTTACACAAAAGGTTCGTAATTGTCTCGTACCCAGCTTAGCTTTGCTAATAGCTGATCTGGCAAGTTGCAAATGCAATAAAGCAACACTAGGGAACTGCAACTGCAAAACGAGATCTATGGCCAGGTCGCCATTTTTACGTTTTTCCGTGGTTTTAGTTTGAAATATGCTCTGTGAGACAGGTAGCAACAATTTAAGGTAATTTAGCCTTGTGATTCTGACTTCGTGGGTACGGGAAAACGTAAAAAGAGGAAAACAAAGGAGAATTTCATATGAGCATAGGGCTCTTGTTACTGAGGGAAATATTACGTAAAACACGTGGGCAAATTTAAAGGAGTGTATTTACATAAATGATATTAGTACGGGAAAGAGGAACTCAAGTAGATTACTATCCTGAAGGAGATTCCTACTGGATTGAATGAAACTGGGGATTCCAGACACAGTCCGAGAAGCTTCCACGAAATAGGATCCCTCTGAAATGAGAGATATGCACATTATACGCCAGTAATGAAAATAGACAAAAGAATAATGAATTCGAAGCTGCACTGAGGGTGCCAAAGGAGTAATAAAGAATTAATACTGCCGATGCAAGAGGCGCACGGACATTAGACAAGGGAGATTTCTGGCTTTCTCTTTAAGAAAATATTACGAGACAAAAGCGTGACTGAAATGGGGCTCTTCCAGGGCACTTTACCTTAGCAGATTTTCCGAGGGGCGTAGAAGGCGGTCCGTGGATGACTTGCGATTTCCGAGGACGAGTTTCTTCCACGTGGTGAGATGCAAGGGCTTCCGTAAAGGGGCAAGGCGATGGGGACTCCTCGAAACTCCAAGCAATGGCGTGTGTGGGCTCGAGGAATACGGTCGAAGGGCACGAGGAAAAGTATACTTTGGAAAGGGCCACGTGGTTAGGATGCAAGGGCATCGATGGGGCCAGGTGTTGGGGACGTCTTCACAAGTTCACTCCATATCTTCCAGCCCGCGTGTGTGTCTGAGACCTCGTGGGCTTTTGCTTTTATCCCCTCCTATGGGGCATCGGGGGGCGTAAATCCAACACAGATGCTTTGACTCATTGCACCTGCTGCCCGAAAACAGGGGAGGTTTTGGCCTGTAGGAGAAACACCCATAAAAAGCCAGATTACTTTTGCCTCGAAGGAAAGATCTTTATCAAAAATGGGAGCGCAAAATCTTTAATCTTTTAACCCGTTTGTTTTTAAGTCGATAGACAGATGGTCTATCGATCGACGAACCGAGGAATTATTGGCTGGCAGTAAATGAACAACCAACAAATAGAACTGGCGCTCTCTCTCAAAAATATAATATCAGTTTAAATATATATCTATGTATCTCGATACCGTCCTGTGAGCGACATTGAGCGAAAAATTGTCGTACAATGTTTGTGTGACTTGCCAATTCTGGACTGTAGAAAGTGAGAAATTTACTTCAGTATCCTACTAAAGCTACCCCTTTTTCTACGATAAGAGCTTGGTCGTTCTCTAAAAGAATATAAAACAAAATATCAAAAAAAAGTAAATATGTATCTATGTACCTCGATATTTTGAACTCGTTATCACAGATGTGACATGCCAACTAGTATACATATAATATTTTATGCTTCTTGACATATTTTTACTGCGTATTTTCGGAAATGTGAAATTATATAAGTAGGCAACAGTTCCAAACGGAGCGACGGGTTTTACCAATAAACCATCTCGAGTTGTGCGTGGTTCTGGTTCAAGAGTTACACTACAGTAGTGCTTTGTGACGCATTTCCTTTTCGGATTTTCATATACCGTATAGTGCATTCACGCAGTTCCATTGCCATAAGCAAGAAAAGTATCACTCTTATGAGGGAGAAATTTGAACGATTGTGCCTCGTAAGTTTGTTACAAGAGAGGGACGAAGCAAACGGGAATTGTCTCGCCTGGGATAGCAACAGCGCCAGAACGCCCATACCTAAGTAAGGGATTTGTTTTCCTGTATTAGCGATATTCAAATTTGGGTTAATGCTCGTTCCCGGTCCGAACATCCCTACTCGAATTTTTTATTATTTCTTTCGAATTTCCATTTTAAAAATGAAGAAAAAATCCCATATACATAATTCTCGCAAATTAATATTTATCACAATAAAAAAAATAAAATTTATGTAAATAATTGAGGGTTTTTTCTGTTTCAATTTCATCTTACCCATGACTTCAAGAGCTCCGGTGAGTGCGTTTGTACATAAGCAGCCGTGCATTTCACCCGCTTATCTATCATTACGTCACATTGTTTTGATGTGATTGGCGAACGTCATTTGCGTGGGCGTTCTGTCGACTCGGAATTTGAAATTATTGGCGCGGCTCATCAGATCAACCAAGCCGAAACGTTTACTCCTTGTAACGAGGCCTCTTTTTGAATACGATTGAAATCACCCAGTTATAAACCGGTTTTCATTCGGATCTTACTTCAGAACCGATGAAAAGTCATTTATTTCATTAGCCTACTAATTTTCCGTTGATTATTTCAAATTTCACCGACGACTGATATGCGTCAAAATGTTTGTAATCCTTATCATTCGCACAATGGACGGTGAGTGTAATGGGTGTGAATTTACACAGTATCAGTTCATCAAGACATTTTTCGAACAATATGACGAAGCCTTATCTTTATTAAGAAGTCACAGAGTTCTTCCAAGTTCTGTTACTTGCCCGAAGTGTTCCAAGACCTGTACTTTAAGATCAGGTGAGAATTTGTGGAGCTGTAATAATAGTGTTTCCCAAAATCGAAAAAAAACCAAAGGTTTATGGCTATACTGTTAGTGACTTTAAGGGAACCTATCTTGAAAGAATTCATTTTTCTCCATGGAAGTTAGTTTTATTATATCTGAGTGGCTCTCAAAAACGTAATGTACACGATATGAAATTGTAACCTATAGTTTTGAAAAGAGCCCATCAAATTACAACTTAAAAGGGAAGACAATAACAGCGCCCCCCCCACCCCACCCCCACCCCCGCCTATAGCTAACACGGCAAAATTGTAACCAGTCAACAACCCTCGGTTACGCGGTGTTATTTTTTATTGTCAACTTGTAAAATTTTACCTGCTATTGGATGTTCTGCAAGTGTCGTAAGCCTACGTGTTAGCCTACTTTGATCTATGCATGACAAACATATTTTTTCGATGTTTTCCTGGCATTTTCAATGATTCCAATCTAGATTTCAGCCAGAATTAATTAGTTTTCTGTACTTTTCTTGCACCGTCAAGTACTCTGTACTTGAGATGTGAAAGGTTGATTTCCGGTTGAAATCTTGAATGGGACGATTGAAAACAGCTAGAAAACAGTCGGAAAAATAAGTTTGTCATGTGGAATTGGAGTTCGGACCGGAAACGAACTTTTACCCAAATTAGTGGTATACTAATTAGTGATTACTATTGTTCATATTATAATATTTATCTAAGACCACAAAGCTTGATTTTACTGCAGTGACTTGTCGTCTGACTCGTGACTTGGGTAGGCTTGGTTGTTCAGCGTTTGTTTACTTTATCCTCGCGGTTGTTTGTTTATTTGCCTCTCCAATATCTGAACGGAAAACATGTACAGTGGTAGCATGTATAGGTTATATAGAAAATTTATATTGATAGCATAATTATATTTTTGGCAATTTTTCGGAAGACTCCAGCCAGCCATTTCGGAAGACTCCAGCTAGCCATTTTTTGCATGAAAAACCCAAAATGGTTTTTCATGCAAAAAATGGCTAGGAAATGATAAGACACTAACAGAACCTAAAAATACCAACCTAACCTAACCAAGG
>NC_089783.1:17106781-17199281 GCF_040412425.1 Macrobrachium rosenbergii | reverse complement strand
TCTACGCGCCTCATTTTCAAATGCTAAGAATTTATTATCCGAAGTCACTGTACTCTACCATGACTCATGCCTATAAATCGAAATACTCCTAACCATTACCTTACATATTTTGATTTTTGTATACTCAGAAAAATTGCTATTATTCCAAATATTTTTAAGCATTCCCATTGCCCGATGAGCCTTTTTTAATCTTTCCATAAATTCTGTGTTCAGAGAACCATCCTTATCTAAATAAGTGCCTAAATATTTAAACTTATCCACTTGCTTTACAACCGTGCCTTCAATTAGACAATCCTGTGCATTTTCAATATTCATATTCATAATTGCAGTTCTTCCTCTATTAGTAACCAAACCAACCTTTCGACCTTCACTGACTAGACAATCCAACACTCCCTGCATCTTTTCTGGTCTCTCGCAGATCAAAACTATGTCATCTACATAATCTAAATCAAGAAGTTTTTCATTTTCTCCCCGAGTATACATGCACCCGTTTCTCTTTTAACCCTTCTCATAACGTAATCTACAACCAATACAAACAGCAGATGAGACAGAATGCCACCCTGAGTTACACCAGACTCAACTTCAAATGGATCTCTCAAACACCCATTATCCATCGCTTTACAGGATGTTCCCTCATGCATGTTCATAATAACCCTCACAAACATTTCCGGTATTCCATAATGACTCAATTTTTCCCACAGTCTGCCTCGAAATACTATCAAAGTCCTTTTCAAAATCAACAAAACAAAGACTTAACGGAGTTCTCATTTCATTAGCTTGCTGCATTCAATACCTAACTGTGTGTATGTATGTATATATATATATATATATATATATATATATATATATATATATATATATATATATATGTGTGTGTGTGTGTGTGTGTGTGTGTGTGTGTGTGTGTGTGTGTGTACTTTTATTCACTCTATACTCTGCTTTTTCTTACGTAAATTTTACAGGCACAGTGAAATTGCTGTCTAAGGACAAAACGTAAAATACTTTTCATTGTTCTGTAGTTTTCATAACGAAAAAATATTAGTCTTCATACTACTCCATTAATACTTGTTTTGGCGAGTATGCAACTAAAACTTATTCAGTCAATGAATATGCCTCCATTCTTGAATTATTGTGGTCTTTTTATGCCAGAATTCATGACAGTAATCAATATTTTCTCATACATAAAGGACATATCTTTATCATATTCTTTGCCTTTAATAGTTTTTATTTTAAATATCAGCATGTGATTGTAGAAAATGTATTTTTATTTTATCTTGGTAGACAGGTGTAGCACAGATTTTAAACAAATCACTTATAAAAGTCTTAGTTTATTTGCCTTTTGATCCACTTCTTCATTCTTTTGTAAAGTCAAGGACGCTGTAATCTTGAGCATTTAAAATGTAGTCCAAAATCTAGAGTAACAATTTGGTGTTCTCTGAAGTTCCTCGAAAATCTTAATTTCTTTTGCAACACTAAAAATATGGCGGAATAGCACCAAATAATGTCTAATTACCACGTAAGTGATAAACTAACAATGAAGCTTTTATCAAAGTGGGTAAACATTTTCGTCTGAATTCCTCCACATTTCCCTATGGTAAATGAGACACGAATTGCACTTACGCACAAAAAAAATGAATGTAAACTCGTCTGCTGATTACAATAGTAGTATAGCAAGCTAACAGCATGGAGCTCATAGCAAATACAAAGCTCTTATCCCGATTAACAAAGGGAAGGTAAAGAACGGCCGTAAGAACACATGGTGCCATTAGTTCAATTTCATCGTTGTCTGTTTTATGTAGCCTCCTTCGGGTAAACAACGAGAAATCTCTGGTTATCATCTTGGATCTGAAATATGGGCTGAAATGAAATAAGGGCCTTGGAATTGTAAGTTAAATATACCATTGAATTTACAGGTGAAAGGATTACTATTTAATCTCTTCTTTTTCCTACAGTGTTCCGTGTTAAGGTACCTCAGATTTTTTAAAGGTCTTGTGAGGTCAGTTCTCTACAAGTCATATAATTTTCTTCGAATTAGTAACAGTTTATGAAAGCGAAACACGTGATCAATGAAGTAAGCAAAGGAAGAGATCAGATCCATAATAACATGAAATAATTTCGATTAAATGTACTTTTTCAAAGAATCTAAATGAGAGTGACGTTCGTTTGAAGGATCTATAATTAGTTTATTTCGTACCTGTTTATAGTAAATGAAAGATAGCAGTCTCTTTAAAAGTCTACTGTATACTTCATTAAAGAAATATTTGAAACACTAAGCAGCAGAGAAGAATGTTGAGTTCTCTCTGCTCTTAAAATATACTAAGTTATTATTTTTTTCAATCAAGGATAACAGCTGGAAAGGATAACAGCTTCCTATAGATATATTTTGATATCAATGGCCATTTTGATATAAGACCATTGCCTTCCTATGAAATATTTTATCCAATAAGTGAAAATGAATAAATAGATATATAGAGGGATTCCTGCTTATGACTTTATCAAATTGATTTGTAAATATAACATTCATAACCCTTTAATATTGAAGCCTGACATTTCGTGTGAGTGATTCCTTGTTAGGAAAATGGATCTTCGATCCTACTGGATTTACAGATAGTTTGTCAGAGTGATTATCGTTAATGTCAGGAACCTACATTACAAGGATTAGCTCCTTTGCCATCAGTATTAATAAAGTGTGTTGTGACTACCCATCGGTCAAATAATCAGTTATATGCAACGTTGGATCGATTGCTCTAGAGGAGTCAGTATCAGCAGAAAACACATAATTAAAATTTTGTTACTTACTGCGTATGTTGTTTAAATTGCGAAAGAAAAAAATATGGCAGTTAGTAAATATCACTAATTTCCGTTAAATTCCTGAATATTTTGTTTAACCTCACCATTGTTACCGTTTTGGCGGAAGTAGTAAAAATGCACAAATTTGTTTCCGCTAGGCCAGTTATAAGATCGGCTGTGTCCATATCATATAAGTTAGCAAAAAAACTGTTGGCTTATAACTTTATGCACACACATACACGCACACAAATATATAAAATATATATATATATATATATATATATATATATATATATATATATATATATATATATATATATATATATATATATATATATATATATATATATATATATATATATATATATATACATATAATGGCTGGTAACTATTCTCCTACTGAACCTCTCGGGTTTTTCGGACCACTAGGCTGACGGGCTGCCGGGGTTTTTGCAGTGGCGCAATCCGAGCCCGAGAGGTTCAGTAGGAGAATAGTTACCAGCCCTCGGGTTGGGGAGTTAAACAGTGGGCCTAGCGACACACTGGCCACATGTCATAGGCACTGGGACCTGTCCCCACTGGCTGTCAGCCTAAGAAACAGGAGATCAGCGCCTACTCTATGAGCCTACAGAGCCCCAGGAGGACTTTAACTTTTAACATTATATATATATATATATATATATATATATATATATATATATATATATATATATATATATATATATATATATATATATATATACACACACACATAGTAGCCTAGGTAGGGAGGCAGTGCCCTAACCTGATTTATGACGTAAGATGATTCCTCTGTTACTATTATTTTAAACAGTTTTTGTCTCAAACAGTGCTATTTCTCAGTGACTCAGTATGATTCAAATGAAATTAAGAACTAGCGCAAATGTAAGGCACAGCCATGTAGAGAGAAATAAGTTTTGTCAAGGTTGCAATTATCCTCATTCATGAAAGAGGTTAGTGCTCCTACTCCCTAGCAAAGGAATGTGGAATGACTGACGTTTTTGAATAATACATTGCTGATAATGGATAATAAAGAGATCATGCAAAATGACTCTGAAATGCTTTCAAGAGTAAAAAGTTGATTTTGAATGTAACCGAAGACCAGAAGGGTGGATTATTGGCTGTTAATACGGACGGCTGAGGAATGATATAGGATAACGTGTACAGGTTTTCGGGAGCATATGTAATGAATGAAGGAGGAATTAAAGAATAGGTAAGCAGCAGAATATATGATGAAAGGACGTTATTAGAGTATGTGAAAAAGACGGAGAAGAGATATGGGTGTCACGGGAAATCAAGATGGTAATTTACAAAACGTTTGTTGGGTTGCTTTTCAAATATGAAATGAAGTGCTGGTGTTGAATACACGTGAAATGGAGATGATGAGGCCAAGAATTGAAATAGCAAGGAATGATTGGATATTCTCAAGTGGTTAAGTGCATAATGTAGTAAAAGTGATGATCACTGGGTTTTGAGAATGTCTGGTCATATGGTAAGAATGGACGGACGATAGATAGGTGAAATGGGTGTATATAACTAAAATATTGGGGGTGAAGTAAAGAAGACTTAAGAGTTTCATATAGATGAGTGAAGGGGATAGTGAATATTGATGGGGCATCTCTATAGTCATACGAAGTAGCTAATGCTGTGAAATATTTAGACATAAAGAACTCATAGACAGTCAGCTGTTAAAGTATGGCAATGGCAATCAATCTTTTGTTGGTGTTTTTTGCTATAGTCACCTTTTGTAAAAAAAACACAGCTTAATGGTATATATATCGAAGAACTATACTTCTTTCATAATATCCATAATGATATGTATAATGTCATATGGTCCATAAAAGAATCTCCTGTATTCAGATCCCCTTTTCTTTATGATTTCTCGACAGGGTGTCAGGAATGGAACAAAGAGGCTGTATTAAATTTAGTTGAACGTTCTCCCTCATTCGATAAAGACTTTATTGTCTCGAATAAATGGGAACCTTTCTAAAACTGCACTAAATATGGAGCTATAAAAACCTCGTTTAAGATCTTCATTCAGTATCCTAATGCCATTCCTAGCAGAATGCGTTTCAGTAACTTTGATTGCAAAGATACTTAGATCTTAATTCCTGTTGTTGTATAGAGTAGCTGACGGAAGAAAATGAAAATTCTCTAAAACTTATTTGAGTAAACAAATATATTATTTAATGAACAAACAAAATATTCAACAGGCTTATTTATAATTACTTATCTGATCAGAATAAAAATATATAAAGTGAGAATACTCTAAGATCACGCATGCAGGAAGTCTTAAAAATTCCAGTTAGGCAAAATATTCCCACGTCTTTAAATGAAGTTAATGTCCATTCCTCTGAAATTTATAGTATGTGGAAAGGTTGGTCCAACAGCTGACAGCTTAGTTATGAAAGATACAACAGCTATTTTCAGGCTGACGTTACACATCGAGTATAAAACGAAGAAAGCGAGATGAACTGTTAGAAGAGAAATTATCTCCAAATGGCCCAATCAAGTACTGTTTTATCAGTCTCGTTTACGGTTGCTTTATTTTGATGGTTAAATCTAATAGTGACTTTAAACATTTTGAGGCTCAAGTTTAAACATTTCAAGACCTCTATTTTCAAATAAAGTGGTAGTTACCTTGAAGAAGAGGCAGGAAACTCTCTCTTTCATTGGGAACTGCAATGGCGAAGGGACTTTACATTCTGACTATTTCAGTCGTTTGAGAGTTGTCGTGTTAACGTCTTGAGAAAAACGCTGGAATTAATTGCTATATCTAACGTTTAGGCTTAAATAAAAGGTAACTCGCATGTAAGCAAATAATATTCAACGAAAAATAAGCAATAAGATGCTGCTTTAACTATGAGATTTATTTTATATATCTTGTGCTTTTAAGCCACTGTGTTCCATGAAACAAATTTTGTAAAAAAAATCATTCATTGTTTTAAGATTCTTATCAATACACGCACACTGTTTTATATATATATATATATATATATATATATATATATATATATATATATATATATATATATATATATATATATATATATATGTGTGTGTGTGTGTGTGTGTGTGTGTGTGTATGTATATATATATATATATATATATATATATATATATATATATATATATATATATATATATATATATATATGGGAAAGGAAATAAACAGAGACAACAGCAATTATAAGATAAATTTATTGAGTTGAACATAAATTTGTCATTTTAATTCTTATCTTTAATTTTAATGTGAATAGAAAATGGCATTACATTTAAATTATGTTTATGAAATTAATTAAATCAGCGTGTACAAATCACCCTAATGTAATGTAAGATACACAGTCGTGCTTTAACATCGGACAGAATAATCAAGTTTTTCCACAACTGCTCATTTGCGCGAAAGATCATCAGAGCAATTATGGCATTATACTGTAAAAATCATTTAGCTCGTTGCCGGAATACCTTTTACTGACATGACTAATGAAATATAAAACATGTGTTGGAGGATTAGAAAAACACAACGCAAAAACCTATCATTTCAAAAGTTAACAAAAACGCCATAAATTTCTTCAGTGGCAAACGCGCCAAAACTGAATGGGCCCTTTGCATGATACGTCGATGCTGAATCTGTTACGAAGACCAGGTTGTACTTGCAACGGGCGATAGTCCCTACGATCATTCAGAGCAAAAGCCACTTAACAGAAACAGGGATGTGTTGCGTAACAACTTGTTGAGTTTTCAGATAGCGTTTTCGCCCCATTTTGAGAATAATCGTTCGTTCCGGCTGATATTTGCAGCTGGTGCGTAAATGCTGGTACGATACGGATGGCTTGGAGAGCAAGCATGTCACCCTTTTTATGATATGGATAAATACTGAGGAAGGAAATTTGATTAGGATTCTTAAAAAAATCTGAGAAAGTCTATCATGATATTTCGGTATCAACATGGAATTGTTATCTGCGTATTCTTCCTTAATCACATTTTGTTGTTCTTGGTTCAGGTTCGAGATGTTAGTCTATAAATTTTAACAGAGAAATGGTCGAGTTTCGTACTTTTCATGAATTTTTAGTGTACGGAAGTGTGGAATTTATGCGTTCATTTTGAAGCTTTCCGTCTCAATAAATTATATATATATATATATATATATATATATATATATATATATATATATATATATATATATATATATATATATATATATATATATATATATATATATATATATATATATATATATATATATATGTGTGTGTGTGTGTGTGTGTGTGTGTGTGTGTGTGTGTGTGTATTAACGTTAATATGCTCTATAGTCCTTATGTTGTAAGTCATCACATTCCATAAAACAAATTTTGTAAAAAAAAAATAACTAATTCTATTAAGATTATTATCAGTACATAAGATTAAAAAAACATTTTTGTTAATCCTTATGTATTGATAATAATAATAATACAATTAATATTTTTTTTTACATAATGTGTTTAATAGAATCCAATGGTCTAAAAGCTCAAGAAATAGAAATAAACCATCGTCTTATTGCTCAGTTTTCGTTGAATGTTATTTGTTTTATGGCGGTCTCTTTTTATTTAGGTATAAACGTTGGATAAATAAACTCCGGTGTTTTTCTTCAGGACTTTAACTCAACAACTGTCAATCGACAGACATCGTCAGAATATAAAGTATCCTTGTTTTTGCAGTTCCATACGAAACAAACACAGAAAACAGCAATAACAAATAAATTTACTAAGTTGGGCATAAGTTTCCATGATTTTACAATGAATCTTTAGTTTTAACGTGAATGAAAATAGGCATTGAATTTAAAATATATTTTGAAATAAACCAAAATTAGTGTGCACAACCCACTAAACAATCAAGCTCTGACATCAAGCTGATTAACTGAGCACTGCTACATCACTGTACAAATTTGCGTGAGAGATCATAAATGGAATCATTTTGCCTATTTTGTACTCGATGAAACATAAAATATTTGGTGGAAGATTAGAAAAACAAAACTCAAAAACCTTTCACTCTAAACGTTTATAAAAACGCCATAAATCTCTTCAATGGCACGTGCACCAAAACTGAATGGGTCTTTCGCATGATACGTCTATGTTGTGTCTGTTGCAAAGACCAGGTTTACTTGCAACTGGTGATAGACCCTATGATTATTCAGCGCAAAAGCCATTTAACAGAGAATGATCGTTCGTTCCGGCTGATATTTGCAGCTGGTGTATATAATGCTGGTACGATACGAACGGTTAGAATAGCAAATATTTTCCTCCACTTATTTTTATGTGAAGAAATACTAATGAAAGAAATTTGTTTAAGATTTTTATGACACCTAAGGAAGCTTGTCTTCATTTTATACCAAAAGGAAATCATAATCCACGCACTCTTCCTCAGTCTCGTTTCATGCTGCTATATATATATATATATATATATATATATATATATATATATATATATATATATATATATATATATATATATATATATATATATATATATATATATATATATATATATATATATATATATATATATATATATATATATATATATATATATATATATATATATATATATATATATATATATATATATATATATATATATATACAGTGTATATATATATATATATATATATATATATATATATATATATATATATATATATATATATATATATATATATATATATATATATATATATATATATATATATATATATATATATAAAAGATTCGAGCAATATATTAGAGTAAAAGATGAATCGACTTTATGAATTTTTCACAAAGTGTATGTAGTGTAGAGCTTGATTGATTTGTCTCTTAAACAAAAGTAATAAAGTTGCAACTTTGTGCGTGCAATTTGAAGCCATCTGCGTCATCAAATTGAAATAATATATAGCATAACGATAGTGTACTTGTTTTTACATAACTCATAAACTACCTCACGTTTGCCCTTCGGGTTGGTAAATATTTTCTCTTATTAAGTAATTAGGGTGAAACAGTAAACTAAACAGATCCATGGACAGAAAATTTCTACTTCGTTCAACAAGAACAGAGCTTAGCAAATCGATTAGTTGTTTGCTCATTGGCGATTTACATGTAAGCGCTAGAAGCTCACTGAGTACAAATTTGACCCCCAAGCATTAAACTTTACTGCATCATTGTAATGGAATGGGACTTACTAAACTCACAGAATGGCGTTCTAATAAATCTTAAGATAAGGGCTTTTGAATTCAATAATTTTCCTGAAATATCTTATGAAGGTTTCCCATGTATGCACAAGTGTGTTCAACAATGACATATGATCTGTACACTTCTGAATGCCTGAGGCTGTATTGGATTGTATTTCCTGGAAATCTCATAGCTTTATAACGCAAACCTCAATTGCCTTTTTTTGTGGGAACGCAACCAGTTGCATAACAGAAGGAATAAGGGCCCTCTTTTTGTTTGCATCATATAAATCAGGATATCGCTTTTTGAGGAGCATATTTGGTCATAGTGAGCATATGGGAGTCTAGAATCATCGGATTATATTTTAAGCCCGTTACGTGTGCCAGTCACTGTTGCTTGTCCAATTGTCCAAAGACTACAGCAATGAAAGAAAACTAGGGTCAAAATATATATAAAGAAAATATATGACTGGGCTGTGTTGTGACTCTTACGTAAGTCGTTACCAGAATAATTTCATATATACCCTAATGTACTTTAAATACTCAGGCATTTATTTCCTTAAGAGGAACCCAGCAAACTAAAACTTGAGCCCCATAACCTTATTCTTTGCAAAGGGCATGTAACCTATATCCAAAATAGCGAGATAGACCTTATATTAACTATATTCTGATTATGATGTTAACACTGGCTTCTCTTATGATATACAGTAATTTATGCAGCTGTAACTTAAATAGCCCGTTTAATCCAAAACTACCATTATGAATATGATCAGCAATAGATGGATCCAGACTGATTTATTAAGTTAATGCGCTTTTATCATCTCAGTTGCAAAGACATTCATGAATATGAGGCAATAAAGATAAGCTTAAATAGTCATTTCCTATTCATTGCTAACTCGAAATCCTATTTATTTTGGGTTTTTAAGAATTGTTCATGCTTTGGCTACCAAACATTCTTATATATAAAGTGTGTATGACCAAGTTTCTAGCGGATTCAAGTATTGTTGGCTAGAGTCATAGTTCTTAGCTCTGATCATTTTTTCTTTGGTATTATCATAAGCTGAAAGATGTACGGTGGCGATGCGTTTTTCTACTTTCGAATGTTTCTTTGTAAATCTATTCCAAAATAATTTCATACTGAGGTCTCTGATTACAGGTTTAAGAAAAGAGAAATATCTAGTATAATCTTCGAATCGCCGAATGTTCTCAGGCAAAGAATTTATTTGGTGGAATTTTACATGCGATATCAAAATGAACACTTAGCATTCTAACATACACGCAATGTATATACTGTACATCTAATCTACATAAACTATAATTTTCAGTGTAATATGTAATATTGGAATTTCATTCTAACGGGAAACTCTTGTGGCTCGCGTTATGTTACTTACTGTTATGTAACACGGAACTCGATATGTTCTGGAAAAGAGAATATTAAAAAAAAAAGGTAGTAATCTGATGCAATTATACATCTATATGTCTACGCACAATGTTCACTAGAAAATCCTTATGGTAACGCCTGATCCCAAATGACATCAGCAGCCATACTGCTCCTGACTTAATCTCCTTTTCCTTCATTCCAGGAGTGGTCTACAATTGTTTATACTTTGCTACTCTGCATTTGCCAATGAACTTTTCACATATTTTGTTGCATAAGCTCTTCACATTCCATCCTCCTTCTCTGCCAGGCACAAAATGTAAACCTTTTTCTGTCATTCACACAAAGTCTAAAGTTGTACTTTCTAACCATATTAGAATCCTGAGTTAGGTTTACTGCCTATAATATGAAATTTCAACCTCTGTTGTAAAAAACTCGTGAATAAAATTACATTTGATTTATTTCTTCCATATATGTCAGTCAGAATAAATCAAAGCCTCAGGTATTCCCAAAAACCATAATATTTTTTTCTTATAAAAAATAAATTCGTTAGCAATCAGTTCTACATAGATTTTCTATAACAGAAAATAAAAATATTTCATTACTCATTACTAGCTGACCAACCCGGCACTGCCTGGGAAAACTCTTGAATGATAACCGATAAACTCTCTCTCTCTCTCTCTCTCTCTCTCTCTCTCTCTCTCTCTCTCTCTCTCTCCCTTTCCTGTTAAGGTAGTTACCTCAATTACATTGGCCACCATTTTTGACATTTTATATGTCACCCTTCTCGCCCCTCATTCTTATTGGGGCTGAACTTGGACTTGAAGGACATCAGGAGTGTCACTGTTCATCTATGGATTAGATACTAATATCTGTTGTTGCTGGTTAGTTTTCCATGTAACCCCCTTCCCACCCCTTCTCACACCCCCTCTCCTATTGGGGCTGAACTTGGATTTAAACGGCATCAGTAGTGTCACTATTCAACTTAGCGACCTCAAAAACCATGGATCAGTCACTAATATCTGTCTTTTTGGTTATTTTTACATGTCACCCCCACTCCACCCCTTCTCAATCCCCCCTCCCATCGGGGCTGAACTTGGACTTAAAGGGAATCAGGGGTGTCACTATTCATCTCATCGACCTTCAAACTATTGTTTAGACACATATTTGTTGTTTTCAGTTAATTTCACGCCACCCCTTTCCACTCGGGAGCATCAGGATTGTTAGTATTCATCTCAGTGACCTTGAAAACTCTGGATTAGACACTAATATTTGTTGTTTTCGGCTAAGTTTACATGTCACCCCCTTCAGACCATTCACACCCCCATTCCTATCAGGGCTGAGCTTGGACTTATAGGGCATCGGGAGTGTCCCTATTCATCTCAGCCATCTGGAAAACTATGGATTAGACACTAATATTTGTCGTTTTCAGTTATTTTTACATGTCACCCCCTTCCCACCCCCATCCCCTTTGGTGGCAGTGATGTCTTACTCCCACAGTATTCTTTCCCAGAATGTAAGTAATATGTATACCAAGTTTGGTTGAAATTGATCAGTACATTTCAGTTATACATCCGTATATATATATATATATATATATATATATATATATATATATATATATATATATATATATATATATATGTGTGTGTGTGTGTGTGTGTGTGTGTGTGTGTGTGTGTGTGTGTCACTGAAACGGAAGGAGACTTAAGTATGATAGTTAATTCACTTACGGCGGAGGCTGGATGTTTTGCCAATTAATGAGGCTATAGCAGTAGGTCAACGTGTGCAATGATGGGAAGGAAAAGAGTGCTTGAGGTTATGGTAGCTAAGGAGTTTCTCTTCTAGTATCAGGAAGGCTCAAGAGACAGGTGAAAAGGACAACTTTATTTGTTCAAGGACTGAATGGAAGAGGGTCGAAAACTGCAATAGCCACTGGTTATCATCTAGAAATATGAAAAGAAAATACAGTAGTGAAAGAGAATGAAAATGGGAGAGTCCGAATGTTTAACTAACTTAGGTTGTAGAAGTGGTTGCACTGGGTGATATTAATTAATCTTAAGCTAGTGACGAAGAAAGATTTTTGTTTTTATAAGTATTATTGGATAGATTTTTGAAACTGCCTTTACTAAAGTACACTCACACACACACACACACACACACACATATATATATATATATATATATATATATATATATATATATATATATATTTATATATATTTAAAACCATTTAATATTGTGAATTTTCCCTTCTCATAACCAAAGTAATTTATATAAAAAAGTGAAGTTTCATGCCAGAGTTACCGGCAGCCATCGCTCCCATCGGTTGGAACGTGTGATCAGGTTCCCATGAAATAAAATACCTTTTGGAAGCTCAACAAGCGGTTACGCGTCGGATGCCTATTAGGTTTGCATTGTTTCCGCGAATGAGTAATTACCGGAAATAACGCCTGAATGATCGTGGTTTATTTCCCAATCTGCAGGTAAACAGTGAATCTCCGAACAACCAAAATCGACATGGATAAATGAAAGCTAGTTTATGTGCTAATAAACCAAATCGACATGATAGTCAATATTCACCATTTTGAACACTCAGTGAAGTTTTTTTTTTTTTCTTTTTCTAAGATCATGAAACCAACACCACAAAGATCCCGTGGCATATAAACATAAGAAGCGCTCTGAGGAAAGGTGAAAGGAAAGATCGTAGACACTGAGCTTTCTTCTTCATTTCAAGACCTGGTCTAAGAATAAATGGTAGATGACTAACTTTTTAAAAAATCATTTGATATGACATACCTTCCGTCTTGCTTTAGCTTAAAGTTTAGATACTTCATTAAAATAATTACATTATCATATTAAACAATATGCTGGCATTTAAAGGTAGAAGATATACATATATTTCATACCGAAAGGATTGTACATTTATACGTAGATTATTTTATTGTACCAATAAATGGGAGGAATTTGGTATCTTTTGTTTGTTGTTTTTTCAAGAACTTTCCTTCTTCAATAGCCTTCCTTCATTGGATACTTAAGTGTATAATTTTCTGACTTTACTGTGTTCGCTCGAGTGGAAAAATAATATGTATGTATGTGTGTATGTACGGCAATCACTGAACAAGGAAAATAATACGAGTGAAAATGCTCAATGGCTACTTTAGAAGATATAGTATGGATTGTTATGAATTTTAAGTTAAATTGTCCATTGAATAAAATCAATTTATAGAGCTTTCTCAGTGAATTTTGAAACTGTAAATAGTTATTTATACTGGTAAATCAATGAACGATTTTAAGAAATGTAAAGAGCAAGTGATACAGAGGTAATGGAGAGTCTACGAATAAAGAAAAGTGAAAGAAAACGTGAATAGCTTCGGAAAAGGCAGGACGATCTGCCAGATGATCAGTGCAGCAGCCTCTTCCGAGTGCTTGGTCTGGTGCCTATAAAGCCCGTTCCAGCTCACGTCTGTGTAATACTCAAACCAACACGCTCAAGACATTATTTAGCCTAAAAAGTACTGGAACGACCCTTTCAATACACAAACACACACACGCACACACACTCACACACACACACACACACACACACACACACACACACATATATATATATATATATATATATATATATATATATATATATATATATATATATATATATATATATATATATATATATATAATATATATATACACACACACACATACAGTATATACACACACTCTTGATTAGGAAGAGCAGGATTTGATATACACGAAATGTTAAAAAGATCACTGCTAAGAAGATACCATAATACCCAGTACAGAGCGCAGAATACGGGAACGTTATTTCAAAGTTATCTATATTCAGTGTATTTAAATTAATAAGCAATGTGCATTTCTGCACCAGAGATTATGCAATAATTAGGGTAGATTCTGAAAACCCAATTAACAGTCTCCCCGCACGCAGCCATCCCTTATTCACCAAAACGAAGCATTCGTAATTATCAATTAAAACACTTAATCCACTTAATAGCGGCTGAAATGAAGTGTACTGTAAACTGCACATCCAAAGTTGGATCAAATGTTCCAGACGCGTAATGGCCATGCATTATTGCGTAATTTTTTACTTGAAAATATGCACATATTGTATGTAGACAATTTACACAGAATTAGATTCATTCCTTCACCTGTTTGTTAAGCTCTTGTTTCAGGAATTGCCCGTTACGTAATCATTGCCGGCGGTACCATAAACACCTTAATAAATATCGTGTATAGCCAAATAGCGTTGAAAAACCATCGGCATCATGGGTTTGTTCTAAAAGTCAGAAAACAGAGAGAATCCTCGATATAAAAGACAAAACATATCAGAATCATTTTCAGTCCTCTAGTTGGTATTTCAACGAATCAGCTGTCCCAATTGTTGGTTGTACAAGTGGGCCTAAAGTAAAGCACAAACATTTTAGAAAAGTTGGGAGAAAAGATCGTGTTGTTGTAATGAATGTTCTTGGGAATAAGAGAGCAATCACGAAGAATTATATATACTGTGTATATACATATATATATATATATATATATATATATATATATATATATATATATATATATATATATATATATATATATATATATATATATATATATGTGTGTGTGTGTGTGTGTGTGTGTGTGTGTATGGAAATAAACACATGGGAATTCAGAAATTTATATATATATATATATTTCTATGAATGTCCAGAGAATACTTACCTGATTCTGGGTGGCAACAGATGAACACAGGGAGTTCCTTATATTTATTACACATCTAACTCAATATTAGGACGATTCGTAGACAAACAAGGGAATATCTGTGGCTTAGGGCCTTCTTCATGTGAGGGAAAATTACGTAAACTCAAGGGTTCTCTTAACTAATTATATTTACATAACAAACACAGATCAGAAGACTGGCGAATTACGGGGTAGGTAATAATAAGGGACCGCTAAATGACTGAATCCTACACAGAATGAATATTCTATGCCGACGATGTCTTCATAACAGGAAACATCGCAGGGGGTGTTAGAAGGGGGACTGCGTATGGATAGAGCCGAGAGATTCCACAGTTGACGACTGTCAGCAAAATATGCAAGATGGTTACTTGCAAGATAATAAGACACTCAAAGGGGACTGAGAAATGCACAGATGGTGCCAAATAACTCAGTTCAACACTAATGCATAATTACGTTAACACTGAAAGCTCCAACACAAATTACTGAAGGTGATCGCACAATGGAAAATGAATGAAAATTAGACAGAGAAATAACAGGAATCGTGACTGACTAAGAAACCTTATTCTGGTACATTACCATTGTCAAGATGATGGTGTCCTTGTTCGATAGGGCGCTGGCAATGGAGGAGGGAATTAAAATGCAACTACAAAGTATACTGGTTCGAGCCTCAGGGTCGAACATGTGGGAGGTTCAAGGGACAGGCAAGGTTAAGGACATCTGTCCTTGGTGGCATTCTGAGCAGTTCTCTCTCTCGATTTCTGTTGCATTGTCTATGAATAACCTTTGGAGACTATGCTGTGGCACCTGGCTAGGTGGCGCAAATGTCAATCTTCGTCATGTTTTCTATAATGACCGCATGGCATCAGTTAACCCTCGTGGAGGGTTCAGGATAGGGTGGGGCGCCAACTTTCTCTTTTTGGCCCCTCCCTTGCCCTTTGTCTGGCTCCGTCGAGGAAGACATCTGGAAACAGGCAGTCATTTTGAACAGAGGGACAGGTTAGGCTTGACCATTTTGGGGAATGAAGGAGAGAGTTCATGAAGGGGCAAGCGGAAACCCACAGTTCTAGTAATTAAAACAATTGAAATTAATTTTATTTCTTTCTCAGCTACGTTACGGACATAAAAATGGGTGAGGTTGCTTGGGAAGAGGTTCCATCCATTGCACCTCCCCAACCAAGTTAGCATTCCCACTCTAGATCGGGTGGGAATGATTACCAGCAAGCAAACTCACTTCAAGACTTTGCTTTACTTCTCTCCCATTTCCCTTTGGTGCCTTATAATTTAACTTAAACTTCTGCGTAGCATTTAATTTCAAGAGGCAAAACAACATTGTGACATTTACGTTAATGCAGAATAAATATTTGCTGCTAGAAATGACATAGTTTTAAATTCCCATTACGTTAAGGCAGCATTCATCAGAGTATTTTTCACAATGTAATGATATAGTTAAAGCACTGAATTAATACTAGGTTAATTTTAGAGATACTTCATGCACTCTTAGTAATAATCAATTACGAATTTTGCACACATGCAGTTAGTCTACCTTGAAGAAGCATTACAATAAGGTAAACGTGGTATTGGTTAGGTGTTTCCAGGATACTTGAGCAACAGCTCAGTGCCATTCGAGCACTATAAACACAAGGTCGCAAGTCTGAGACTCGGGATTTACTACAGAGATTCACAAAGAGAATAGGTGACAGATTCAGAGTAATCAATGATTGTTAACAAAAGGTGATGATTGAATATGCCAAAGTTACATTCCTTAGCTATGAAAAATGGCTAGGTTCATTCTTTAGCCCAAGAAGGCCACAAAGGCAGCTAGAGGGCGCGACTCCTCCGGCAGGATCATTTGCCATCATCTACGATAATGGCACTGTGCCAAGTTGGCACTCATATAATAATAACTAATGGTGATGGCATATCGTATTTTAAATGCATCATGCTACGGTAGGCATAGAAGGGAAGTCATAGGGCTTATACAGTTGGGATATCTATCAATGGAACTCTGCATTTGCAGAGTGGATTAAAGTAAAATGATCAAAGTAAGGAAGGAAAATGTTAAAGGAAGAGAATAAGGGATAGCATTATAAGGAAAATAAATAGGTGAAGGATCCTGAAATCCTCTTCTGGATAGAGGTACCAAAGTCTTCGTGGGATAAAGGGATGGCACGGGTGCCAGGAGAGCTCGGGGGCTCTCTTTAAGCTACCTGGAATTATCCACGCCCGTGGTATTTCCTCCACAGACCCCTCTTACTTTGATGTTTTGTCTTGGTCGGGGAATCAGTGGAACCAAGCCCAGGGAGGGTATTTGAGTGCCAACTGTGTCAGCTTCTTTGACGGCTGATGCAGGGGCCTTCTTTACAAGCTGTACCATGATCCATCACAGTCCCTTGAGTTCATCGGCCAATTGAGACATGGCAGGATCCTTACTCACTGTTGCGTCTGCTGCAGACTGAGACAGAGCGGAAGCGGTCGAGGGGGCCGTGAGAGGCTCGCAGGTAAGAGTGACCAGCTCAGGCACGGGTTGCAAGGCCGCACCTTTGGGTGAGCTTCCACTGTGGTTGGAAAGATCCGTCTCTTACCGGCATTGGTAGCGGAGCCAAGCTGGAAGAAGAGAGGGGACCCGGACTGGGATCTCTGGAATGGAGATTGGGGACGTGCTCTGGCACTGGCACTAAGGCAGGGTCAGGCATTAATATTTGATTTGGAATTTGCTCATCGTTTGGGATGGACAGAGCTTGGCACTGCTCAGTGCTCCCAAGTGACACTGGCAGAGATTGTGAATCAAGAGTAGGATCTCCTGGAGGGGAATCTATTTGGGGCCCTGGCACTGGCACTGGGGCCGCTGCACATTGCACTCAGGTGGCACTGGCAGTTTGAGGCTTATTCGTGCCTAATGAATGATTTTGGGGGTTTGAACCCCTGGATTGCTCTAACTTAGGTGGGGACTGGAAGTCCTACCTCAGGAGGATGTCATAACCTCCAGGAATGTATCTGGCGACTGTAAGGTTGGAGATTTCAGGTCTATGAGATCTTGTGATCCTCAGCTTGACAGTAGGAAGTATCATCTTAAAGTGAGTGATACTTTCAATCATGACAAGTTTACGTCTGTTAATGATAGCTCCACAGGGAACTTTGTCTTCCCTTGTGAGGGAAATTTGTGCTCCAGAATCATCAAATGCCTTGACCTGGCTGGCGGGGCACCTACCTTGGTAAAGTGCCACATAAATGGGACCCTGGGCTGGAGGACCTAATGATGTTGGGTCGGTGACTGCCAAGGCAAGGGCAGGTGTATTTGACTTATTATTATTAGGGCATTTTGCCCATTGGGCTGAGTGCCCATAGACTTTGCATGCGGGGCAATAAGTCCAGCTATAAACTTTACTTGGCACTGTCCCATAGGAGGAAGCAGGCCCTTTACTCTTCATCCACGACCCAGGTGTGGCTCAGGTTTTTGTCCCGTTTGATGACGTAGAGGGGTTTTCTGGCTGATTCTCAGCCTTCAAGCAGCACTGTTCAGTGGAGTGCCCTATTCTCTTACAATACCCACACACGGGTTTCTTATGGGGGAGCCATTTCTTGTGAGGTTGCTGGGATTTGGTTGAGGCAGGCGAGGAGGGATATAATTTTCGTCCATGGGAACTAAGATGGGGATGATGTGTATCCCATATGTCAGCCCAACAGCAGCACTCGACCACTGTCTTAGGCACCTTATCTCATAAATGAGTGACGAGAGCTGAAAGGGTATAAAATAAGAAGTCCTCAAGCTGGAAGAGTTCGAGGATATCCTCCACACTAGTGGCTTTCAGAGATTCTAGCCATTGTTTTAGGGCCTGGGTCTTTTTGAAGATCCACTCAGACCAGGTTTGGCCTGATTCCTTGGGCATATTTCTCCACCTTTTCCTCCAACTGTTCGGATTTATTTCAAAAGCCTTTATAATGGATTGGCAGACAAGGTCAAGATTTCCTTGATCCTCAGGGGGGGAGAGCGTTGAGTGCAATGGCACCCTTCCCTTCAAGGTGCTTTCCCAGGATCAGAGACACTTCTTCAGTAGAGAGCTGAGAGGTTGTCAGGACTTTTTCAATATGGTCGAGCCAGGCTTCAGGCTCGGCTTCGTCTCATTTTCTTATGAGGGTGCCTACACTGCTGAGGGTTGAGTGAGAAGAGGGTGTTGATGTGTTGCGCCTGTCATGAGCTGCCATTGCAAGCTGATGAGCTCCTTCCTTTTCCCTCTCCTGTCTTTCTTTCTCCTTCTCCTGTTTTTCTGCCTCTTCTCCTCATTTCTCCTGGGCTTTTCTTTCCTTCTCCTTCTCCTGTCTTTCTGCCTCTTCTCGTTTCTCCTAGGCTATCCCTTCTTTCTCCTTCTCCTATCTCTCTGCCTCTTCTCATTTCTCCTGGGCTATCCTTTGTTTCTCCTTCTCCTGTCTTTCTGCCTCTCTTTCTGCCTTGGCATCGTTTACTCTCTCTTGGACCCAATCTCTCAGGGCTTGTCCTGACAGTCCCATGTCCTTTCCAGCAGACATGTAGAACTTGGAGTCCTCAATTTGCTGGGCTCTGGATGTCGCGGACGTCTTGAGATAATGCTTACAGTATATGGGCGTAACCCGATAGAAAATCAATATGTCTGAAAAAACATCTTGAGATAATGCTTATATGGGCGTGACCAGTTAGAAAATCAATATGTCTAAAAAGACTCAGGGCTGTTCGAATGAACAGGTTCAATATGTCTGACGAGACTCAAAATTGTCCAGGATGAACAGATTGAGGGTGTCTGAGTAGACGCAAGTTGTCTGAAAATACTTAAATATTAATATGTCTGAATAAGGCAAATTTCAGGGTGTCTGAAACACTCAATTGTTCAGAATAAACGAAAATTAGTATGTCTAAATAAGACAAACTTCAGGGTGTCTGAAAAGACTGTTAAAATTTAATATGTCTGAATAAGACAAATTTCAGGGTCTGAAATCCTCAATGGTTCAGAATGAATGAAAATTAGTATGTCTGAATAAGACAAATTTCAGGGTGTCCTAAAACTCAGTTGTTCTTAATGAATGAAAATTTATATCTGAATAAGACAAATTTCAGGGTGTCTGAAGAGACTCAGTTAAAATTTAATATGTCTGAATAGACTTAGTGGTTCTTAATGAACGAAAATTTAGCCCAAGCTAACGTAAGCCTTTGTGTATATTTTATGTCGCAGAAAGACGCTACAGAAATAATAAAAAAAAAAGGCTTACGGGGTTATACACTTATGGTGTGTAAAGGAAATTTTCTTGCTCTGTCAAATAATTTTAAATGTGGCGTAATGAAAATAGTACATCTATCCTGTCGAATATTAAAATCTCCAACACACGAGGGTAAGACAAAAATGCTTAATCTTATAACATGCATGGGGCAGTGCGGACTGCCGTGGGGGAGGAAAGACATTGTTATTCTCCGTTATCAAAATAAAACTTAGCTCGCATGCGTGCTCCAATGTTTACTTCTGGTCTCGTGACATCTGCCGACAAATGAATGAGTCAGGCGTGTGGGGGTGGGGGGTCGTCATGACCGCGTGTCTGGCTTTTTATCTGGGTCTACTCTTTTTCCCAAGCTCGGGCCTCCCGCAGTAATGAATGGAAGAGGAAATTCTCGCTTATATATTCATCAATAAATAAATTTACAGGAATACTACGGGCTCGCCGAGGAATATCCTACCTAGTTAAAGAATTAAAGGTTTATTACTTTCAAAAATGCGGCGAGGTGCACAGACTATGGATAAAAATTGGCGAGCGAAAGCAAGGAATTTATACAGGAGCTCTGTGCGTGCGGTTTTTACAACAATGGAATTTCTAATGGAACTCACAAATCAAAGATGGCGGACGGTTAGGGATGGGCCCACGTGGCCTGGAATTGAAGATTTCGTGTCGGAATTACTATTCTCTCTTCTTGAGAGCAGAAATTTAGATTCCTAAATACTTCCTAGCTTTTGCTGTCGATCAAGCGAGAGAGAGAGAGAGAGAGAGAGAGAGAGAGAGAGAGAGAGAGAGAGAGAGAGAGAGAGAGAATAAATCCAGCGATGCGAAAATAGCTGGAGTCAAAACCTTGGTGGTCGCCTACAGTGTACCTATCTGGGAATTCGGGACCTTCAAATTGTCTTTATCTTGTGGGCGAAGTAATATGGGCTCTATTCCTTTTTATTAACTCTTTGACTGAGTTGCTCCCTAGCTTCCTATTCTTAAAACATGCAGCTAACATGCGATAGCACAAAAATCTCGTGGAATTGCTAATACACTCTCTCTTCTCATGAACTAATTTGGCACGCACGTGGTCTATCAATCACCTAATGCTGATTGCAGTCACGTTTTGCAAGTAGCATAAACCTAAACAAAATATTTCGACACGCACTTACGCTGTGGAATTGGCTCTTCTCATGTGGTAAAATGGAGGAGGTATATCAGGGTCGTCTCTAAGTATGTAGACCAGCTAGCAGTTGCTATTCCGCTGATAATTGCAAAGCAATTGCATACTCGGTCAGGTATGCCGGTTGCTATGAATGTCTGAGGAATACTTACTTGATTCTGGGTGGCAACGGATGAACACAGGGAGTTCCTTATGTTTATTACACAACTGACTCAATATTAGGACAATTCGTAGACAAACAAGGGAAATCTGTGGTTTAGGGCCTTCTTCATGTGAGGGAAAATTACGTAAACTCAAGGGTTCTCGTAATTATATTTACATAACAAACAGATTAGAAGAATGACGAATTACTGGGCAGGTAATAATAAGGGCCTGCTAAATGACTGAATCCTATGCTGAATAAATATTCTACGCTGACGATGTCTTCATAACAGGAAACATCGCAGTGGGGGGTTAGAAAGTTAAGTATACCTTAGTTTAACCAGACCAGTGAGCTGATTAACAGCTCTCCTAGGGATGGCCCGAGAGATTAGACTTTATTTTACCTGGCTAAGAACCAACTGGTTACCTAGCAATGGGACCTACAGCTTATGGATAGAGCCACGAGATTCCACAGTCAAGGCCTATCTGCAAAATATGCAAGATGGTGGTGCCAAATAACTCAGTTCAACACTAATGCATAATTATGTTAACACTGAATGCTCCAACACAAATTACTGAAGGTGATCGCATAATGGAAAATCAATGAAATTTAGACAGAGAAATAACAGGAATTGTGACTGACTAAGATACCTTATTCCGGTACATTACCTTCGATGGTGCCCTCGTTCGATAGGGCGCTGGCGATGGAGAAGGGAATTAAAATGCCTCTACAAAGTATACTGGCTCGAGCCTCAGGGTCGAACACGTGGAAGGTTCAAGGGACAGGCATGGTTAAGGACATCTGTCCTTGGAAGCATTCTGAGCGGTTCTCTCTCTCTCGATTTCTGTTGCATTGTCTATAAATAACCTTCAGAGATTGTGCTGTGGCATCTGGCTAGGTGGCGCAAAGGTCAATCTTCGTCACGTTTTCTATAATGACCGCATGGCATCAGTTAACCCTTGTGGAGGGTTCAGGATAGGGCGGGGTGCCAACTTTCTCTTTTTGACACGTGGCTGGCAGTATCCAAAAGTAACTTTTGTTGTGAATTAATTCACTTGCCCTCCCTTTCGCTGGCCCTCATAAGAAGAGAACTTCAGCTCCCAAAGAAAGGTAAAGTACCAGGATTTAAGGTTTTTCGTCAGCCACGTTCTCTATTCTCCTCCAACTATGTTCCTTTTTTTTCATAGTGCTATATAATTACAGTGAGACCTGTATTGCTTTATACTTTGTGCTGTTAAATTTGCAAAGCATTTACAAGAAGTGTAACGTAAACGTATGATATTCAAGTCACTGGAATCGAGTTCAATCTAGGCATCTTCAATGCAATTCATTGATTCCCTCATTACAGTGCTAGTTTCGGTTGAGTAACCATAAGTGATTCGATTACAGATTAGGAGTCTTCAACTGTAGATCTGCGTATCATCTGTGTGCGTAGCGGCCCTCACTACTTTGTTATCAACTTTTGCAGCGGGCAACCCATTTGTATTCCCTCCTGGAAATTCCCCATCATTTGCTCTCGCCTCATTACCCCAGGGTTACTACCATTCTTCTGATGTGCTTTTTTTTTTGTAAATATAATGAATTAAGTTAAACCCCAGAGTTTATCTAATCACCCACCTTTTGAAGTAGCCCTTCAGACATATTTTGTTGTTTGTAATTTAGCTGTCCCCAAGACCAGAGTCCAGATTTTTGTGGTAATTAAGGTAATTTGCGTATCATCCTAGCATACCCCATTTATCTAGCAAGACCCCAGCTTTAAAATTACAACACTGACGACCAAATTGCCGAGATCTCGCAATCTGAAACGTCACAGATTGAGTCCTTACCCCTTTTGGCAACGTGCAGTTATCAGCTAAGAGCTGAATGCTAGACAAGAAACGAACCTTCTCAATTAGCGTAAATTCCCCTATAAGCACACATGTGATCGATTTCCACAGTAAGTATCATGTTATGATGTTTATTTTAGTTAGGTGCGAACAAAATCATGGCTGAAATAGAGTGTTGTAATTTTAAAGCTGGGGTCTTACTAGATAAATGGGGTAAGCTAGGATGATACACAACTTACCTTAATTATCACAAAAATCTGGACTCTGGTCTTGGGGACAGCTAAAATTACAAACAACAAAATACACCTGAAGGGCTATTCCTAAAGGTGGGTGATTAGATGAACTCTGGGGTTTAACTTAATTCATCATATTTACAAAAGAAAGCACGCCAGAAGAATGGTTGCAGAATTCTGGGGTAATGAGGCGAGAGCAAATGATGGGGAATTTCCAGGAGGGAATACAAATGGGTTGCCCGCTTCAAAAGTTGTTGATAACGAAGTAGTGAGGGCCGCTACGCACACAGATGATGCACAGATCCACAGCTGAAGACCCTAATCTGTAATCGAATCACTTATGGTTACTCAACCGAAACTAGCACTGTGATGAGGGAATTGATGAATTGCATTGAAGATGCCTAGATTGAACTCGATTCCAGTGACTCGAATATCATACGCTTACGTTACACTTCTTGTAAATGCTTTGCAAATTTAACAGCACAAAGTATAAAGCAATACAGGTCTCACTGTAATTATATAGCACTATGAAAAAAAAGGAACATAGTTGGAGGAGAATAGGGAACGTGGCTGACGAAAAACCTTAAGTCCTGGTACTTTACCTTTCTTTAGGAGCTGAAGTTCTCTTCTTATGAGGGCCAGCGAGAGGGAGGGCAAGTGAATTAATTCACAACAAAAGTTACTTTTGGATACTGCCAGCCACGTGTCAAAAATAGGCAGTTCATTGAGCAAGGGACGGAGCTCTGTTCTCCATGATGTCGCCATCAATTCTGAGAACAAGCTCCTCTCTCCAAGGCCCTTTATATCTTCGGAAGTTACGGATTTTTCTTCCTAGATGGCATTGTGATCACTGTGCCCACATGGAACTGCAGGCAGCATGGTTCTGATTTCAAAATGGTGGAACACATGTGGTCAGCCCACCAGCTGACCTGCCTTTGGCGACGATTAGCTCTGGTCGGGTCCGCACCAGGAATTAAGGGATTTCTGACAGCACTGTGGACAAGAAAGGGGTTAGAGGGGGTTTCCCCCAAAAAGGCAGTGGGGAGAAGTTTTAGATGTGAATTTGCTTACAGTGAATCATATACTACATTAAATTTGTTGAATTGCTTGGTCCTTTTACTTTAAATTATTGCATGAAAGGTAATGTAGGAGCGAATATTCTTAATAATATATATATATATATATATATATATATATATATATATATATATATATATATATATATATATGTATATATATACATGTGTGTGTGTTTGTGTTTGTGTTTGTGTGTTTGAATTCCAAAGTTAAAATTATCGAGATATTAGCAAACGGCTAAATAAACGTAGTTATCACTAGAGATCAAGAGAAAAAAAAGTTACACACATATATAAAACATTATCTTTTGCAAGTTTTCATCTTCTAAATCGTTAATTTAAAACGATTAGCAAGCAATGCAGTTCCCATATATCAATAACTCCAGATATGAGATAGAATATAGATGACAGTTCTGTTGGAATCCTTCTTGAAGAAAAACGTTAAGTGAAATAAAGCATTGGAAATATGTTACTTTGAAATATGAGAAACCCCTTGTAGGATCAGTTAACGTGGCTGGGAACTGATGATAATTGATGATCTAAGTTGAAGAATGACTCGTGTATTTCTGGAAAAGACAATTAGGTACTACAAAATTTGGTGGAAGGTCCTCAACAATAATAACAATTTTTAATTTCCTTTATATATGTTGAATGTAAATAAGATATAAAAAAATCACAGTTCAGTTCTGTTTTAAAGCATTTGATACGTAGCTATAAGTATATAATTAATTTGAATTGCATTATTGATACAATAATGAATACAAGTTTTGGTTTTAGCTACACAATCCCCGTGATCATGCCATTAGTATGTTATTCTTATTTTATTGAACAAATCATTATTAGCAGTTACAAGAAACAACCTTTTGTTGAAATAGGGAAAGTTTTAGTGTTACACAAGGATTACTAATTCAGTGAACGATAGTTAACTTCTGAATGACAAATATACCACAAAAACCTGAGAGGCAACAGCTCGAGTTGATTTATCTCTAAGCCTCAAATGAATATCTACCATTTTCATGGCTACATCTGTTAATTGCAATGTGCGATTGTTTGATCTATAACCATCAAGATGAAGTAGTGTTTGATGCCAGCTTTGAGAATGATGTGAAAATTAGTATCAATATAAATTCCTTATGAATAGGCACCTTTCTGTTCCTTGATTATCATATAGTAAAATTCAGTAAGATTTTAACACCACATAGCTTTATGGTGTACAGTATTATATAACAAACAATACAAAAATATTTTGTAAAATAACCATTCCTCAATACGATACTTTGTCGTGTAGTCAGCCAGTATTTCTTGGCATTAAAATAAACTGAAAATATTTCAAAGTATGTCTGTGTTATAGGGGAAGGTTTTTCCTTCTGAATACTAAACATGATAGGCTATCCGTTGCCTGCCAGATGGGAATATATGATTAACTGTTGGGCTTCCTTCTCTATAAAGAATTTTTTTCCTGTACTTCATTATTTAGTAAAACGCCGAAGTTCACGTACATTCCGGAAATCATCAAAACCATAATTTAATAATTTCGGCATGGTATAGCCCAAAATATATGAATATACACGTTATCTTAATTGATCAAATGACGCATGATCAGTATCAGAAATTGAAGCGATTAGAAATGTTCTTCCAAAAAGCTTAATAAAGGCAAGCAGCGGGGAGAGGTAAACACGTTTTCCTATAACCTAACTAAGGTCAATGTAAACCCTTCACGGAGTGTTCAGTTTAAGGAAGAGCTCTAATTCCTTCCACGATAGAAATGCCAAGTCCATTAGGTGTACTCAGTGTGATGTTTCAGGACTTATGGAAACTTGTTTTGAGGCCTTATATTTCATATGTCTCTTGATCTGAAACTATTTTTGTTAGTCATGATCTGCTGAAAAGTCGTATTTTTATTCCAGGTTGAGAGGACACTATTTTCTATTTCTAATGCGTTGTAATCAAATCACATATCACGTAAGAACAGTATTCTTACAAATTTGCAATTTCTAAAATAATTCTTAAAATCAAAATGTTTTATAGTACTCGTTAAGCGTTTGGTCATTTACTGAGACTTTTACCAATACAGCTTTCCGGTTGTGAAGGATAACTGAGTAAATCATAGTTTCAGAAGACTATTGATAAACAATTTTTAGAAATAATCATAAAGTATTAATGTTACCAGTGAAATCAACATTAATGAAAGCTGAAGTGAAGAAACAAGGACGCCTTTATATTTTCTTAATAGGACTTCGATTACAATTGAGACTGTTGTTTAAAAATTTCTAATTATTCATTCAATAGTTAACAACGAATTAAGAAAGTACCTGATGGGTGATTTCCCACTGTAATCGGTGTAATACACTTCATGGTGACTAATTTTTGTTATGTTTTGTTTTGGTCTCTTGACTGTTTAATGTTTTTTTTAAGTGAAAGCTGCTCATTGTATGTACAGAAATACTGTCGTTAAATCAAATATTTAAATGTGCTCACAATCACACGTTCTAGAGCTGAAATGTCATGTTCTGGGAAATATGCGCATAAATATAAATACGGTTATGATACTTACTAGCAATTGTATTCATAATATATGTTATTCATAGTATATATATGTTAAACTGAAATCCTTTTTAACAGCACTTTACATAAATGAGAATATTATTCAATAACTATGCAATTTTGTGTGTGCAAGAGCGTGGAATAGTGGCTGATGCGGAGGCTGGTAATTAAGTTTCCGGTGTTAACGTAATCATTAACTTATATTCTTGAGAGAGAATGTTAATTTTATAAAACTAAGTATTTAGTAATATAGTTTAGTACCATAAAAGTTAAGCCATTTACACCATGGTATGGAAATTAATCAACGAAGAAATAATGTTACAGTTTTGCTTGACGACATGCTGACTCAATATGAATAGATTTCAAGAAGGAAAGCACAAGTATCCGATTCTTTCTGATTTGGAGAAAAAAGACCGGGATAACGTTTTTCGTAACATTCACCTTTCATCCACAAAATTAGAGTAGTTATAAAACAGGGAAAAACTTCGCAATTGAAATCTTGTGTCCAGGTTTTTTATACAGAGTAAATATGTAGCTAAGAAATTACGATTTGGAAGGTCGAGCTGTCTACGTTTTAGTTTTTCGTTGGCTTGAGATAGTGGGGCGTCTTACAAAATTCAAACACGAAAAGTCGGGATTGAACATTCGATCTTGAAATTTTACCTTTAGGAGTTGATTGCTAATATATTTTTACTGTTCTGTATAATATATAACTTCGTTTTAATTATGAGACAGGTATGTAAGAGTAATAATGGGGTATATTTCTTTGGCAGACCCAGTCTACATGTAACCACTAATTTCAGCATACAGGATATTACTTTTAGGTTGATGAAATTGCTAAAAGTACATCATCTTGTAAACCAATAATATAAATTTTAAATGGGTATCAAACTTACGTGAATATGACAGGTTATTATCAGAGGGCAAATAAGAATAAGGAAGGACTGGCTTTTTGCTGAAAGAAACGTGGTTCAGGTTGAACTCGTATGCAAGATTACTCAGTAATTGTTATAATCATTATACATGATTATGATGTTAACTAAAATACCGTGAAAGCTTGACTCGCATTCGCAAAACTTTGGAAAAAAGTGAAGGATGGTATAGAATCATACATTAGACCTTTTATTACAGACACGGTGATTGGTAAATGTGAAAATGCAAAATATGTTTTACCGATGTAAAGAGCAGTCAGGATCTATAACAAACTGGCAAATAATATTTTTGAAACATCCTTATTACCTCTAAATAACAGATATTTCTAGCTGTGGCGTATGTCATACTGCCGCCGCCCGCCCCCCCCCCCCTTTTTATACTTAGGACGGGATGGTAATTTAAAATATGTCCTTGTATCTGATATCAATTATTTACTATTCATCTTATCGTATGTCAGATATGGGGACAAGTTATAGCAAGGTTTTTATATTAAAAAATATTGACCATAAATAAATTACTCAGTACATGCATGTGTCATGTAATGATTAAATTTGTGGAAGCATTCAGTAATCAGTGGCAACTGCTGCGTAGGCTGTCATTTTAGCTTTTGAATACGTGTATAACAGGAAAAAAACTTGGAAGTAGGAAAATCAGTTGGTAGACATTTTATCACTGCAATAATAAAGAAGTTTGTAGGTGAACTATTATATTTATCAAAGATAATTTTACGCTGACAGTTGGCCATCCTGGGTCATCTAGCAGCTGACCAAATTGTCCATCTGTTAGGTTGTCTGTCCTACCATCTACAGTACTATGTTATCCGTCTATTAACGGATTTAATTTTAGCATTATATATTATTGTTTTATGCTTTTTTCAAGGTAGGGAAGTTAAACTTTGTATAAATCATTTACGGATCAAGGGTCAAGGTAAAGGTCGCACTTAAATGTCAACATTCGAATGGGAGTTTAGCCCTAGCCAAAAGTGTTTGACTATTTAACTCTGGCCACAGATGTGAACTTTAAGCGACACTCACTTGAAATTTTTCATTCATAATCATTACTGAAATCGCTGTGCAGCGTAAGGTCAAGGTCAAGGTCAAGATGTGAACTTTAAGCGACACTCACTTGAAATTTTTCATTCATAATCATTACTGAAATCGCTGTGCAGCGTAAGGTCAAAGTCATAGTTAAAGGTCAAAGGTGCAAAAAGGACCTGTCACTGAGAGAAGCATGATGTTTCACAACCATATCTTCTTATTCAATTGTTTATTTTTTTTTTTTTATCTTAGATGATTACGTTTTTTTTTATTTCTTCTCTCTTCAAATTCTTGTTATGCCAGACAACATTAAACCTAAAGGGTACACGATTATTGTTGCTGCATTTCTAAACTTTGCTTTTTATGTAGAAACAGTAGAAGTATGCTCGTGCTTCTCTTATTAAGCAACAAATGCTTAATTCCATTAGTGTCCAGATGTACACCCTACTAAATTTTAAAGAGGTAATTTTTTCCTGAAACGTTATTGTTTATTTTCCACAAGCACCTGACTGCGGAAATGAGTGCCTAAAATTATGGTGGTTTTTTTCATAATTTTAGAATAACTTTTCTACATTAACATTACAATTTGATATTTTTATGGGACTTTTAAAGTTCAGACAATGAGAGAAAATAAGGTAAACTGTTTCATCTAAGTAAAACTGACTGAGATGAAGTTATGACACTTGATTTAAATGTCTATGTATCTCATTTATTAATGTGCATCTTTTTATCATTTGCTGTGATATTTACTTTATCCTGTTGTATTATGACTGATGAAGAAATAGAAGACATCCGGAATGTAAATGACAGTAATGGCCGAAAGTCAAAATAAATAAAAAAAAAATAGTATCCTCTCTACTTTGCACTTCTACCTATTCTAAAGATTTTATGTCGGGGTAGCACTCACTGCTAGTAATGTTGAAATTTACTAGATCTATTGAAACAAATGGCTGGGAACTCTGTATTTGTATTTGTGATGTCTCGTATATTTGGGAAAAGGTGTTGGTTGAACGCTATTAGCCAAGCATAAAATGTCTATAACTTAAGAATTACACTTGCAATCATTTTACCAATAGGTCATTAGTTTCCTCTGTATCTTGCACATCCACCAGTTTTCATTATTTTATGTTGAAGTTTATGCCGGTGGAGACCTATAGCTAGAATTGTTGAAATTTGCTAGATGGCTGGGTGCTTTCATTTTGAAATCTTGTACATTTCGTCAAAAGTGGAGGTTGAGCACTCTCAGTCTAGCATGAAATATCTTCAACTTGCAATAATTCTAATCGATAATCAATAAGCAAAACATCAGCAAAACTAAGAACAAACCCAGAAGAGCTACGTACACTAAATAGAATTAGAAACACACGTGAACATAAAAACGAAGTGAAAGAAGGCGCTGAAAAGACGTATATTCCTGAACCCTCACTCGTTCGGCCCCGATTTCCTTTGGATAATTTATGAATCCTCCCGATTCATCCGGAAATTGGACGTAGCAGCTCGGGCAAAACTTTCGAGTGATATTTATCTCAATTCTTAGGGCTCCTCTTCCGGAGAGGCACTATCTCTCCTTTTCCCGAATTTTATTATCGAAAGTTGTAAATTGAGTCAAAGAGTTCCCATCCATTTGTTTCAATAGATCCATTACCGACGAGATATTTCAACAGCCTCTTGATTTACCGGGAAATAAGAGTGGAACAGTGTGAACCGTTGGATTTTCACGCTAACGCTCGTCCATTGTAAGTGTAAATTTTTTTATAAATATTTTCCCTCACAGGATGAACTCTAATCAGTACGTAGGAAAATTTATTGCAATATTTAAATATTTTCAATAGTCTTATCTTATAAAAAAAAAAAAACATTAATTTGAAGGAATCAAGAACTTCAAATGTGTCCTGTAAATGCTGGGTGGTACACTTCACATTGATTCCAAAGTGTATTCATTTATGCGTAAGTTGATAAAATTGTCATTATATTCACTAACAAAATAATTGTAATGTATTATATTTTTACCCTTAAAGACTACAGTAAACATATGTAAATTATAAAGCTAAGAATATCATCCAAATAAGGCAAAAGTAAGAAAAACAGAATTTTAAAACTATTAATTAACTGTACTTAAATTTTAAGTGACAACACGTAAGACAGTTTACAACAATACACCAGTAAAAGTATGGGGGGGGGGAGAATGAATCAAATTTCAAAGAGACCAATTACTACAATCGCGAAAATAAGCGTACTAAATTGATAATTAAAACCGAAGAGATTAATATAGAAACTTCAGTCAATTTATGAATATTAAAATATGTAAAACCGTTGAACTGTCAAAAGACACTGAAGGACATAGCCGAAGTCTCAGAAATTGAAGGTTTTATACCGACAACGAGAAGTATACCTTAGGGAACCCACTGCTCTCTTTCTCCTCTCCGAGTTTTAAGACTTCAAACGCAAGAAAGTCTTTAATATTACAGGAAATGTTTTACTTCTCTTTTTTCAACAAATCTTCAGTAGCAATAACCCTTATAAAATAAAAGATATTATAGTCCTTCTGTCTTTAAATGTGAGTTGCACAAAAAGAGATACTTTCGACTACCCATCGTGTAAGGGAAGGTGCTTATTATCAATATATTCCGAGCTGTAGTTATTACAATGGTATAGGAATGTTACATTTGAATAAAATATTCGTGCAAGACAATACAAACATACATACATACATATATATATATATATATATATATATATATATATATAATAATAATAATAATAATAATAATAATAATAATAATAATAATAATAATAATAATAATAATAATAATAATAATAATAATAATAAAATTTAATAAAACAAGTTAGACGAATTTACAAAAAAAACACTTTTTAACCACGCTCATTTATTATAATGAAAAGGGAGAAGGGAAGATAAGTAATAACCGAGCTCTTCACTCTCTTTTTCAAGTGCAATTAATTCATGCCCTAAACGCTGACAATCTCTAAATTTACTCTTACACATTAATTTTATACCGAGGGTTCATTTTAGGCCTGCTGCGGTAGAATGGAAGGATATTCATTAAAACCTTTACATCAATCACCGAAATGTGTATTATACCTCACATCCATTCGTAGCTCTTTATTTGGTATCCAAAGTAAAACACAATCTATTTAACAGCAGAAAGCGTACCTCTTCATACGTCTACCAAACGTCACTTTAATCTCTATAGACAGATTTCCGCTCTAGAACTGGCATTGGTAAGTAACTACCCTACAGCTAATAATGCTGGATAAACATTTAATTTCCGGCGTCTGCTTCCAGATGAAAACAAAAGAAAAAAGTTTTTTTTTTCGAGCTCAAAGCTTCGTTTAGATGAACAATGAGACGCACCGGACATAATCTAGATAATGGCGTTGTTATGAAACACCATTGGTTAACACATATTTGTAATGCCATCAATATTTTCAGTTAGATTCTCGGAATAAGGCAATAGGAAGCATCACTGCTACAAACTCCATTGAAGTTACGGATCCTCTTTCAATTATTTTGCTTCATTAGCCTTGAATTGACTAATAGATACCATCTTTATAACTTAACTGAGCTGATTTTCCGTGCATCGGTGAATGAGTAACTACTTTTCCCTTTTTTTTCAGGCATGGAAACAAACTTTTCTTAAGTTATGTAATGAATGTTTTTCATATTGTCATCATTTATACTTTCTTATTTTCATTATATAGTGAGTTGTGTGGTTTATTAATAATAAATGTTAGATATAATCCTAATATAAATAGAATCTATTTAAGTATTATGCGTATAATGTTAATGTCCTGTATGAACATGTCGTAAAGAGTGGAAAGTGGCATCATAGCTTGCTTTTATTCCAGATATGTCTTACAAAGATTAATTGGCCATTCTTCTAATTATTAGAAGTTCTATAACATATTTGGCTCCACTAAATGATCAAGTCCCCTCTATTAAATTTACACTCGAGTTAGAGAAAGATGAATGTTTAGCTTTTTTGGACATTTACATTAAAAGGGAACATTTTAATTGTAGATTTATTATTTATAGGAAAGAGACAAATAATTTGACATGTGTACACTGTTATTCAGTGAATCATATAAATATCAAAATTTCAGCTTTTTCATCAATGCTTCTTCATGCCTTGCAGACTGTCAGTCCTGAGTTTTTAGATCAAGAATTAAAAAAAAAATCCGAAAAATAGGAAGAGATCTATGCTATCCAACCCACATTATGGATATTTGTTTAATACAATAGTATCCTTAACATACAATAATATAAAAAACATGCTTATAAAAAATAGACCCCGAAAAGATAGCAATATTATATACAAATTTCTTATATGGATTGTGACTTATTTTACTTAGGTCAGACAAGCAAAGAGTTAAATACCAGATTAAAACAACACAAATATTCAGTAAGAACAGGTTAAACTAATACAGTAATGCTCTATTTTTGCATCTAAGTAAAAAGTTCCACAGAATAAATTGGACGCAAAGCAATGTAATATTACAAAGTAATGAAACTATTTACAGGAACTTGGACCCTGTTATGATTCAGTTGACCTGGGGGGAAAATCTTAATGCAAGCCCATGATTATTTTCATTTGACCCTGCAATAAAACATATGTTCCATAAAGATTTGAAAGATTGAATAAAGAGGATTACCAATAGGTAGATTTCTATGTTAATCCTTTGACCGTTCTGTGACCTCCCAAACTTTTTGTATTCCCTTAGGCCTTAAACCCACCATATACTGTATATACGTCCTTGTCTCTGTATATCTTTAGTTGCTGTGACCATGTCTTGGTAATGAGACAAAAGTGCTTAGCGTCTCCATTGTTCCACTTTCCTCCCTGTCTGAAAGTTTGTTCTTGTAATTGTCACGATTTACCTTTTCATGATTTAAAATATATATGTATGAATGTCTTTTACTGTAATACCACAGTATAATATGAAGATAAAAAGGCCCATAAAACACTGCTTGAACGTTGCAACCATATATTTCGAGCACTTCCTTCTGTGCCCCTGTTCACTGGTAAAATATGGACAGATGAAATGTTACAAAAGTATATATACAAAGCATATGTAGGTGTGGCATTAAGTCTCCGATGGTATGCAGGTGAACGTTTGCCAAGAAGGAGGGAAAATAAACAATTCCCTAGTGGTTTTTGGCCTCATTAACTCCCGTTTGGTGAAGCGTCTGGTGGTTGTGTTTCCTGGAATACCTGCTTAAGAAGAGGTCTCAGAGTTAACCCATCAATGTCATCCGATTTCCACTGTCCTCCTGACAGGTTCATATTGTTGGTTTGATTGTTGATAGCAGATTCCAGCATCTTTCTTTTGTACGGACAGCTACTTTTGAAAAAAAAGCTCCACCCTGCTCCAGTTTATGGTATGGCCTTTATCCCTGATATTTAGGAAAATACCCAAACTCTTTGAAGCATACCGCACTGATCTTTTGTGCTCTATTAATCTTTGCGAGAGGGATCTACCCGTCTCCCCTACGTAAATCTCATGACAATTGCTGCACAGAATCTTGTAAACTCCGGCTTCTTCCCCTTTTTTATTTAAGTATATCTTAATGAGTGAGCTCCCAATGGATTTGGAATAATGGAAAATAAAAGGATTGTTAGACCTGAGTTGTTCTGTGGCTTTTTGGATGTTTTCGTCGTACGTTGAATAGCCTTCAGCAACGTTACTTTTGACATCCAATAGGGTTTTAATCATAGATAGTTACTGCACCCGATTTTAAAAATTGTATGTGAAATTTTCCTAAGCTTCATACTCGCGGCAAATATAGAATTGTGCTCTTATGCGATAAATAGCATCAAATTTTTGGTTTTAATTATCATGTTAGGATGGAATCTATTTGACATGGAACTCATAAGGTAAACTTAATGTTATGGGACATGCAGATGCTAGGAAGGAAGTTGAAAAATATTGTTGATGGATAAGTAGTAGCCAAAAAGTTGACACACAATTTGCTGGTTTTATAGTCAGGTAGGTATGACTGATTCATACTCACCACAGAAAGCTACATTTTTAATAAATTTTTGTCTCCTCTTCTTTCTCTAGGTCTTCAGCAGAAAACCCTTATTGGCAGATTTAACAGACGACTATAAATCCCTGAGGTTTCCAAAAGGAAATCAGTCAGCAATGAGAGACAAGTTACAGGAAAGAACAATAGTAATTATTTTGAAAAGAAGGCACAGGTAATGATAATAAAAGAGAAAATGACAAGGGTGAGGCAGCCTCTTACTTAACCATTAGGCATCCTCTGCCTTTCTACTAAACCTACCCTACATACCGTTTGAAAGACAAAAGGAAGAGGGAACTAACAAAAAATTGTGCTTCAGTGCTCAGCCAAGCAAGAGAACTCCAATTCAAGACAGTGGAAGACCACAGTTCAAAGTCTATGTCATTGTTCAAAACTGAAGAACTGTCGTTTATTTCAGAGTGGTCCTCTACAAGATCAAATACTTAGCATGCAAGTGAGTGTCTTTTACACAACAAGAAAGGACAGATTGAAAAAGGTAAGACAAGTAGGGTGTTCAGTGTTGTCAAGTGTGTGTCAGCAGTAAAAGAGGTAATGAACATGCCAGCCTAACGTGAGTTGATGTAGGCATAGAAAAAAGTCCATTACCAGAGTTGGACCGAACAACAGACTGTAATGGCCTGCCCTAGATAGGATATTAATCTCTCTTTTTTAGTATCCCAATGAGCGATGGGCGCCTTGACCAGTGCACTACTTAGTCTTAATTAATGAAGTGGCTACAAATAATGGGACTCATGATATGCTGCAAATTCCTGTGATATGTATAGCACATGTTCATAAATTAAACTGATATAATATAAAAAGTTTGTATACAATATCTTGCCAAGAACATTGACCATATTCATTTTGTTTTTACTAGTGTATAATTATGAGTGAACCAACACAAGCTGGTACCACTGCACAACACTAGTGGCCATAACAGTTTAATTGTGTCGTGGGGTTACAGGTTCTTGCTGGCAGTAGAACTGTTAGATATACAATGATTAATGCGTGTCTCTACCAGTCATTTTAGCTACAGCCCTTAATTAGATAATTGTTTTTCGAGTAATATGATACCAATTAGAATTTATATAGTCAAATTTTAAGATGATGTTTGATACAGAGCTTTTCAGTAACAGAGCTTTTAACAGAAATCTGTGCAGTTCAACCTTAAAACTGAAAATTAAATGAACAGTTCAGTGATGTCCAAAACAAAGTATTTTGTTAGACTTGTCTATATACGTTGAAGTGGTGGAAGCAGTACAAGTCAAGGTCAGTTACTAAAGGGATATGGTGTCCATCTTGGAGCTTCTAGTTGTTCCTTACTTCTTCATGTAGGGTATTGCAAAACTAAACATTATACAAATCTGTACCGTCCCTCATTAAAAGGTTTTGATATCAGTCACTCATGACAGAGGGTTTCTGACGTCAGTCGCTCACTGACAGAAAGGTTTTGATATCAGTTACTCATTTACAAAAGTTTTTTTTTTATATTATTCACTCATTGACAGGTTTCTGATATCAAAATAGAGGTCCTGAAATAACATCCAAGATTTTTAAGTGTTAGGAACTAGAACAGCGTATTGTATTTTGTGGAAACACAGCTGTTCGGTACATAGTTCCTTAAGAATTTAAATTTAGGTCTACTTAAATTTTTTTTTTACTATTAAACCGTGGACTAGATAATGTCCTTAAAAGCTTCAAATTGTTTTTTGAAATAGAGGTCTTAAGTTGGTTTATTGTATGCTCATCATTTTAAAATTTAAACTCATATATATATATATATATATATATATATATATATATATATATATATATATATATATATATATATATGAGTATATATATATATATATATATATATATATATATATATATATATATATATATATATATATATATATATATATATATACGTATATGTATATATATATATAAAAACACACACACACAAACATATATAATTGTGTGTATAAAACCTATGAAAGTATAGTTAACATCTATTTGTATCTGCGGTCACCCGCTACGTTTGCTAATTGGAAATTATTTTGTAGAAAGGGAAAGCCATCGGGAATTCATTATCGACTTTACATAGCAGATGTCGACCAGAGAGGAAAAGGAATTTTACAAAGTTTTTTTTTTTTTTTATCGCGTTCTGTTTTCATCATTCAATCGGATTTAACCACAGAGTTTACAAATCCCTTCCAAAAAAAAGGCATGTCGTATTCGCCTGTGAATGGTGAATAGTGTCTCTCATTCCACTTTCCATAAACTCATCACTTTTATTGCGAGGGCAATTTTATTTGAGCTAGAGTTTGTATTAAGTCCCTAAGAAAATCGACCTTACATTGCGCTGTCAAAAACTGTAGAATTTCATGCAAACGATGTAGCTGGGAATCTACTACCGCCATCGGTTGACGATTTTATGAAGCACTGGCCGAAAGTGCATAGCTGAAAACTTTCCCACGTCAGTAACAGTCTTTGGTAAGTTTCCGGTATTTTTTTCATATGTAAGATCAGAGCCATGATATATTATAATGTTTTATGATGGCGAGATGCATTTTCCGCCATGCAGATCTATATCTGTTGTAGGATTAACGTAATTCTCGACAAGGAAGCTTCATTATCGAGAAGGAAGGTTTGTTTACATCTAATAGCTATTGTGTAGCCTAGCGAACGACAGATTTCTTGGCTTTGTGGGGATATGAGGAGCTGAAATTATGGTGCTTAATAATGTTTTATGATTACAATATACATATTTTGTCATATCAAACAGTATTGAGTTGGATCAGTATGTAATTCGGGAAGGGTATTTCGTTTATCGAAGAGTATTTGTTTTAAGTCAGCAGCTTATTGCTCGCCTTTTAATGTTCCCTTTAACTCGATCTTAGCCAATTATAACATCAAGCATTTTTTTTTTTTTTTTTTTTTTTTTTTTTGTAGTTGAAGACTTTTGATGGCTTAACTCCCCACCAAGCTTCTCTTGAAGAAATTTAGGAATCAGATTCGAAATCTGACAAAAATGTTAATGATCCTGTTCTTGGGAAATTGAGAATGATGACGATAATTTTCGAAGTTAAATCATCTGGTTATTATTCCAAACAATTAAATGATACTGACCCTCAGAAGATAGGCTGATCAAATGTAAAAATGTGACTCCATATGAACGCTCTCATAACTTTTCCTTCCAGAGGAAATATATGATCGTGTAGCGAAAGGGTCAAATAAGAATTTCTACTTTATGATAGGTAGCAAGCAGCCTGCACTTAAAAGATCAAAGTATCATCAGTGACAGGTTTAACTTTCTTGGATATAAAAGCTTCTGTTAGAGTTGACATTGCAATGAGGTTAGTTCCCATGGATTACCTACAAATGAAAGTTATTTTAGCGAAAATAGCTTTATTACATACAACAGATTTCAGAGCAGTATTTGTAAAGGACAGTTATCAGTTTGGAACTGAAGCAACATTATTTATTAGAATTATATTTTATAACATTCAGAATCTAGCAAGGAAAATTCAGGGAAAAATAATTTGATATTTCTTAGAAATATATCAGCAGCGGAAGTCTCAAAGATGTGCACGATTCTTCAAACCCTATTGAAGCGAGATTGCTTTATTATCATTTTCTAGCAAAATTTGTAGACTAAAATCACTTACCACAATGTGTAGTGTATAATATACAGCTAAAGATTTGCAGAAAAGAAGTAAAGGTGAATTTAAAAGGAAGAAAATTATATACATTTTGTGACCTATGTGTAAAGAAGCCACCTCTTGGTATCATTCCTTGTCTTGCAGAAAATCATAAGTATAAATATACAAAAATCATTGCCAATGAGGAAAATCAATATAAAATGTCGTGAGGGTTACAGACAAGATGGTTAATATTATTAATAGGGGTAAAAAAAAAATAATTTTGTGTTCCCATTTTCCCCTTCTTTGTAACCTATACTATGCATACAGAAGTACTTTTGTATTAATTCATAATTTATGGAATGGCAAACACTCACAAAGTACAAGAAATGTTGCAAATGTGGCAAACCAATATAGCAGACACTGGTAGTGTACTAAAAAGATTGCTAGTGCCACTAAAAAGATTTCAGAAGCCAAGGTAAAATCAAATGTTTTCTGCATTTTAGCAGTTTTCTATACATAATGGCTTACCTAAAGGTAATATAATGTTCAGTCCTGGAAATAGAGTTCTTATACATGTTATGAAAAAGTTATGATTCCTTAAACCTTTTAAATTTTTCATGTAAAATGTTCACTGTGTAGGAATGAGAGCCAAAATAAACACCACTGCAAAAGGGTTAATCTAGTTGATCACTGTTATACTACTTAATATCCATATTCTGCTTAGAATACAGCAACTGCTTGAAACACTCAAGTATTTCACCTATCACATGGCTCCATTTTGTTAATTGTGGATCAAAATTCAAACAAGTATTTTGTATTCTTGTTGCTAACCTAGATAGCCAGGTTACTTAGTCTAGCTTGTTTTTCAGTGATGTAACATAAACGTTCATGCATATAATTTAGACTTACATATATAAATGAAAGTAACATGAAGCTTTCAGTTGATCAGATAAGTCAAGTTGATCTTATTGGTTTACCCACAATAAATGTTAGCAAGTGTCATTACGTTAAATAGCTTACAGAAACATTAGTTTTGACACCCAATAGGGTTTTCATCATAGATAGTTACCGCACCTGATTTTAAAAATTGTATGTGAAATTTTCCTAAGGTCCATATTCTTGGCAAATATAGAATTGTGCTTTTGTGCTATAAGTAGTATTAAATTTTTGTTTTTAATTTTCATGTTAGGATGGAATCCACTTGACATGGAACTCATAAGTTAAACTAAATGATATGGGACATGCAGATGCTAAGAAGGAAGTGGAAAAAAATTGTTGCTGGATAAGTAGTAGTCAAATAGTAGACAGGCAATTTGCTGGTTTTATAGTCGGGTAGGTATGACTGACTCGTACTTACCACAGAAAGCTACATTTTAATAAATTTTTGTCTCTTCTTTCTTTAGGTCTTCAGCTGAAAACCCTTATTGGCAGATTCAACAGACTATAAATCCCTGAGGTTTCCAAAAGGAAATCAGTCAGCAATGAGAGACAAGTTACAGGAAAGAACAATAGTAATTAGTTTGAAAAGAAGGCACAGGTAATGATAATAAAAGAGAAAATGACAATGATGAGGCATCCTCTTGCTTAACCTCAGGCATCCTTGGCCTTTCTACTAAACCTGCCCTACATACCATTTGAAAAGCAAAAGGAAGAGGGAACCAAAAAAAACATTGTGCTTAAGTGCTCCGCCAAGCAAGGAAACTCCAATTCAAGACAGCGGACGACCACAGTGCAAAGGCTATTTCATCGTTCAAGACTGAAGAACTGTCGTTTATTTCAGTGGCCTGCTACAAGAGATGCTTAGCATGCAAGTGAGTGTCTTTTACATAACAAGAAAGGACAGATCGAAAAAGGTAAGACAAGTAGGGTGTTCAGTTTTTTTAAGTGTGTGTCAGTAGTAAAAGAGAGGTAATGAACATGTCAGCCTAATGTGAGTTGATGTAGGCATAGAAAAGAGTCCATGACCAGAGTGGGACCGAACAACAGGATGTAATGGCCAGCCTTAGACAGGACTTAATCTCTCTTATTTAGTATCTCAATAAGCGACTGGTGCCTTGACCAATGTACTACCTAGTCTTAGTTAATGAAGTAGCTACAAATACTGGGACTTATGATATGCTGCAAATTCCCGTGACATGTGCAGCACATGCTCATAAACTGATGTGATATCAAAAATATGTATACAATATTTTGCCAAGAATATTGACCATATACTTTTTGTTGTCACTAGTGTATAATTATGAGTGAATTAACAAAGCTGGTTCCAGTGTGAAACGCATATGGCCACACCAATTTATTTGTGTTGTAGGATTACAGGTCCTTGTTGGCAGTAGGAATGTTAGATACAGTACAATCATTAATGCGTATCTCTAACAGTCATTTTAGATGAACTGGTACATATCCGTAGCTGCAGTCCTTAATTAAATTATTGTTTTTTGAGTAATATAAAATCAATTAGAATCTATACAGTCAAATTTTAAGATAATGTTTGATACAGGGCCTTTCAGTAACGGAGCTTTTAACAGAAATCTGTGAAGTTCAAGTTTAAAACTGAAAATTAAGTAAACAGTGCAGTTAGTGTCCAAAATAAAGTACTTTTTGAGACTTACCTATATATGTTAAAGTTGTGGAAGCTGCTCAAGCCAAGTTCAGTTACTAAAGGAATATAGTGTCCATCTTGGAGCTTCTAGTTGTCCCTTACTACTTCATGTAGGATACTGCAAAACTGAACATTATACAAATCTGTACATCCATGTATTTAAAAGGACATTCTTGTTCAGCCTCTTACTGAAAGGTTTTGATATCAGTCACTCATGACAGAGGGTTTCTGATGTCAGTCACTCAATGACAGAAAGTTTTTTATATTTACTCATTTGCAAAAGTTTTTTTATATCAGTCAGTCATTGGCAGGTTTCTGATTTCAGTAGCAGAGGTCTTGAAATAATATCCAAGATTTGTAAATGTTAGGAACTAGGGTAGTCTACTGTATTTTGTGGAAGCACAGCTGTTCGGTACATAGTCCCTTATGAATTTAAATTTAGGCCTACTTAATTTCTTTTTTTTTACTATTAAACTATGTACTGAATAATATCCTTAAAGGCTTCAATTTGTTTTTTTGAAATAGCGGTCTTAACTTGGTAAATTGAGTGTTGGTCATTTTAAAATTTAAATTGTTTTAGTGGGTCTTAAAATTAGTTTTCATTGTCTTGAATAGAATTTCACTTTTTAAATTACCTGATTTTTTCTGTAAGTGGCTTCTTGAATAATGACTTAAAACCTGCCTAACATCTTAGTAAAAAGACACCCCTGTAGAAATTAAGAAATTGCTTCTAAAAGGTAGTGTGAATTTTGTAACTTGAAAGTTCTTTGTGCAAATACAAAACTTAGATCCTTTTCAGATAAGAAGTTATTCTAGTTCCCGAAGTTAGCTTTCAAAGTGGCAAAGTGATATACAAGATTGAGTTAAAGGAAAAACTACTCAGTTTTCAAATACATATAATTTAACCTTGCCTTCAAGTGATTTCAAGACTTCTAAGAAATTTGAATTCGGAATTACAGAGACACCTAATTGATTGCAGCCGTGAGAAATTGACGAAAGGTCAGGGAAGACTCCAACAATTCTTAGAGGGAGGATATTAAGCTACTTGTCTGGTTGCGGAAGAGCAGTTTCTTTCTCAAACTAGACACTGAAGGCTTTGCTTAACCCACAAATTGAGAAGCAGCTGCCTTCGAACCCAAAGGTTTGAGTTATGGATTTCCAGATAGGGGTGTTCATTTGGACAAGTTCTGTTATCCTATCATTATTCGAGGGATAAAATCAAACTTTAACTATATTTTACCGGAAGATGGTTTTGAAAACATTTACTTATGTTTATGAGAGGCTTCAATAGCCTTTTTTTTCAGGTAGATCATTTTTTAAAGATTTTTAGTTCTAGATGAGTTAAATTTCAAATGAAATAACGCTGATGGGCAACTGAAACATATAGCCCCTGGGAACTAATATTGAATGGAGTATCTTCCTAAATGTGACTTTATGTTACCCAACAATTTTATAGCTACTGGAGTTTAAAGTTTAAAGTTCTTGAATTGTGATAGGTATTGATTACTGTATAGTTCACCGTATGTTAGGAAGCACTTGTCTTGCAAAAATATTGTGCGTAATTTTTTAATTCTTTTTGCAGAATATGGTTGGTCGCTTGCATGAATGGAATGAATATAATATAAAAAGATTGGCGGCGATGTTCATTGCCATTAACTCGATGAACTTCAAGAAAGTCCTATATTCTGTGTCGTAAGCTAGATATGGGATCTATGACTTCAAGGACAGGAATCAGAGTACACCAGGATTTTTAGTTCATAGGTCGTTCTCAACTTTAAAAGTTCTTGTGTAGAATAGTTCGTAGTGAGGCTCTAAGCACCTTGATACGGCATAATTAGTCAATTCAAGTTAGTTATTTTAGGTTACACTCCAGAAATTACCTTGGTGTTTATTAGTCTTGTTTAAGTTCCTAAGATATTTAATGATTTGATGACGTTGATTTTCTTCATATAAGATACTATTACATCATTCTTAGAGTACCCACCAGTCTTTCATTTTGAATTTTAATGAAAGAATCGAGCTTCATTACTAGATCTTTGTATTTCATAACTTGATATAACTGCTTAGCATTTTAAAGACATTAGTCCCAATTTTATAGTCTTTTGAAATCTTGGGTAATACCAAGTCACGCTATATTTATTTGGAACTTCATCACTAAATCTCGCTCTCATCAATCTCTGTGGTGATATTGCTTCTACTTAATGAATATGTATTTTTGGTGAATTTAAAGCTTCAGCTTCTCTGAATTATCTGTATTCTGAAGTGCCTGGAGCATATTTTGATAACAATGTGATTGCAAGTCATTCTTTATGTTTAGCAAATATCAGATGTTTCTGACAAGCAAACATAGTACTCTAGTATGTTTAGGACAAATTTTATCGAAATACGGTTATGGTACTATGAAGTGTTCAGTCAGAGTAAATGTCATGTTCAAAACATTAAATAAAGAAATTGCTTTTAAAATAATACATTGCCAGAAATTATGACAATTGAATTTAATTTTGCATTTTACATCCTCATGACTAAGTTTTGAAATTTTGGCATAGCTGAGCCAGTTCTAGCATCAGACTGTTAATCAGTAGGGGTACCTAAGTTTCTTTTTTGTGAGGTTCAGTACCACACAGGCTTCTAGAAATTTTATTTCGGCTATTATCAGGTTTTGAGATGATCTTTCAAGCTAAATATTTGAATCAGTTTCATTTCACTTCAAATAAATGCAAGTGTTTTTTAGTTGAGTAGCCTCACGTGTCCTACTCCTCGGTTTATTTTGTTTTGTTTATTTCTTTGTTATTTCTAATATGATTTATTCTTTATTTTCTGTTATTATTTTCCGTACTGGGCTGCTTATCGTACTTGGTCCATTGGGATCGCAGTATTTTGCTTTTCAAACTCGGGTTGCATCTTGCCTCGCAAAACTAATAATAATTTTCTTAAAGTAGTAGGTTCTCTTCCTTATAATTCTGCGAATGATCGTCTTGGTGCTATTCATGGTTATAAATCGAAACATGACAGGCTGTAATGTCGCGATTTAGTGTTAGTTTCCTTGCCCAATATTTTAGCTTTTTAATCTGATATTGTGGTATAGTGTATTACTAATGCTATCCCCTAAAAACTTCCTAATTTGTATTTGCAAATTATGAACTCTAGTCTTTCGACGAATACCATGTTTTGCCATGGGTTTCTTGACCAATAATTGCATTTTGGCGAATTACTTAGTTTTGGGAGCAATACAGGTAATTTAGTTTCACTGTTACCGGGATTAGTGTCAAGGCGACTGATGACATCACAAAATTTGTACGCTTGCTTAGAACAGGGTTGGATTTGGGTTGGAACCTTATTCTTGGCTTGATATTTTGTTTTATAAGTTGGTCCTAGGTACTAGATGATGTGAAGGTAATAAATTTGCCTAAACTGTAGAGAAAAATATCTTACACTATCAATGGTTAATCTTATTTTTGTATATTTTGAATTGTTGACACCTGGTTTTATAAAATGGTTTGGTCTTCAAACTGTTTTTTTCCCAAATAATGAGCTTTCAGCTTACGGACTTCAGGGCAATCCTAGATTTTATTACATCAGGGTACTCCTCTTTTCTTAGAATATTTCAGGGCCTCCTTGGTCTTTTCAGGACACCCTTAGTTTGTCGAGTTTTCTCGACACTCCTTAGTTTATTAACTTTTTGGGGGGGCTCTTTTCTATGGAGTTTTTCAAAGAGTATGTTGGTTTATAGAGTTAGTGGTCATTTATATTGTATTTTGAAAATATTTCCTTCTCGAAGTAAATTACATTTTCATTTTGTCACATTTGCTTAGACACCCGTTCTGTCTTAATTTAAGAATCTTTGGGAATTACCACAATGCTTTCTAAAACAGTAACTCAAGGGTACCTATGTTTCACTTACTGGGAGTTGCCATAATGCTTTCTATAACAGTAACTCAAGGATACCTATGTTTCACTTACTGGGAATTACCACAATGCTTTCTAAAACAGTAACTCAAGGGTACCTATGTTTCACTTACTGGGAATTACCACAATGCTTTCTAAAACAGTAATTCAAGGGTACCTATGTTTCACTTACTGGGAATTACCACAATGCTTTCTAAAACAGTAACTCAAGGGTACCTATGTTTCACTTACTGGGAATTACCACAATGCTTTCTAAGACAGTAACTCAAGGGTACCTATGTTTCACTTACTGGGAATTACCACAATGCTTTCTAAGACAGTAACTCAAGGGTACCTATGCTTCACTTACTGGGAATTACCACAATGCTTTCTAAAACAGTAACTCAAGGGTACCTATGTTTCACTTACTGGGAATTACCACAATGCTTTCTAAAACAGTAACTCAAGGGTACCTATGTTTCACTTACTGGGAATTACCACAATGCTTTCTAAAACAGTAACTCAAGGGTACCTATGCTTCACTTACTGGGAATTACCACAATGCTTTCTAAAACAGTAACTCAAGGGTACCTATGTTTCACTTACTGGGAATTACCACAATGCTTTCTAAGACAGTAACTCAAGGGTACCTATGTTTCACTTACTGGGAATTACCACAATGCTTCCTAAAACAGTAACTCAAGGGTAGCTATGTTTCACTTACTGGGAATTACCACAATGCTTTCTAAGACAGTAACTCAAGGGTACCTATGTTTCACTTACTGGGAATTACCACAATGCTTTCTAAGACTGTAACTCAAGGGTAGCTATGTTTCACTTACTGGGAATTACCACAATACTTTCTAAAACAGTAACTCAAGGGTACCTATGTTTCACTTACTGGGAATTACCACAATGCTTTCTAAAACAGTAACTCAAGGGTACCTATGTTTCTTATACGCGTCAATGTTAGTTTGATTTTGAATATGCACAACACGAAGAGTCAGAAAAATTCTTAAACTGTAGTAATGTGTAACAGCAGCTATGAAAATAGATCATGTGAGGTATTGTTATGTGAACTGAACACTTCATTGCCATAAGCCTTATAATTGGCGAGAGTGAGATTTGTGTTAGTTTCGGTATATTTATGATTAAGTTTCTGTGGTATTTAAAAGGGAAGTTCTGTAATTATGGAATTCGAGGTTTGTAGTTCTCATGTAGCCCTTGTAGTTTTTCTTTAGCTCTTTCGAAATACTGCTTCCCCTTTAATGCGTTAATCATTTAGTAAGTAATAACTATCTAATAATTCCCTTTAGTATTTTCAGTTGCATTTCCGATTTTAAAGGATTACTGAAAAGTACAATCCCCACTTGTATTGATGTTTTAAGGATTAGTTTAAGGATAAAAGCATAGTATAAGGATAATAACGTAATATGATCCTCTTTTGAAGATTAAATTCTCTAAAGGATCACAGCATACTATTTCAGGAAGTATGCGTCGCTCTCATATATTAGTCTTATTTCTCCCCAATTTCAATCTCCTCAAAATCTCGTATTACATTGACAAAATATTTTCAATATGCAGATCTCTCTCTCTCTCTCTCTCTCTCTCTCTCTCTCTCTCTCTCTCTCTCTCTCTCTCACACATTTTCATCAACACTTTTCGTTCGTGTGATGGAAATTTTTTATGAAATTAAATGGAGTGACGAAAAAGTTATGAACAGTATCTGAGTGCAATGGCGTTGAATACCGGCTAATGATAGTAAAAATTTTGGTACAATACATTGGTTAATGAAAGTAAAGGTTTTGCAATATAGATGAAAAAAGTTTGTAGGGTATGAACCAAAAACTAAATGAATATGACATCTACGTTAGTGAAGGTACTGTTTAGGATAGACCTTGGTGAATAAAAGTAAGCTTTTGAATATTGGTTATGGACTGTAGGCGAGTATAAGAAAACTAATTAAAGTTATGGAATATACGAGGCCGAAATAACTGGGGTTATGTTGATAGTTTTTCGACTTAATATTTGAATGTCCTATGACTGTGTGTTGCAAAGCTCGACGTGAAGATTCCTGCATACTAAACTGTTGATGACTGAATTAGAAATTTGAGTAGATGACCGTAGACTGTATATGGCCACTACAAAATTTATGTAGCAACGGGTATAATTTAGAGAAAATTGGAATTTAATGTTAGTGTGTGTGTGTGTTTAGAAATGGAAGGAGACATGAATGATAGCATAAGGATTAAGAGCAAAATGAGTTAAAGGTGTAATGTGTAAAGGGTAAAATTATAGATTTTCAACTGGATGATTTTAAGGAAGTTTCTTTACATTCAAAATATTTTCAACAATTCTTTCACTTTTTTCTCTCTCTTTGTCGGGCTACATGAGCAATTCTTTATCAAATAAAGTGCTAATCGTTAAAAGTAATGAGGAGTTTTCCCAAAGTTCACATTTAGACTGAATTCTGCAGAACTTCCCTTTTTTTCCCCCTCTGATGCTTACCTCCACTTTCAGATCTCCTATTCCCTCTCCTTGATCCTACCCTTTCCCAAACTCAAGATGCTAAAAAAAAAAAAAACTTGACAAAAACTCACTCTCAAAGTTCATATGATTGATGAATCTCCCTCATCGCCCGCCCCCTCCCCGCCATTCCCCACCTTTCCTCCTTCCCAGCATCAGCATTTGCCATATTCTTCGCCACAAATGGGTTGAGGAGTTCACGAATTAGACATTGCTTTTAAGCAGAGGAACCATAAGTGCATTTAGGCTGTTAATGAATTTCCCAAGCACAGAGCTAATTCATTCTTTTACCTGGTGTAATGAGAGCAGTATTACGCAGTGTTTGCATGTTGATATATTGTACTTGTTAGATGCCCATATGCTCTCTTGGTAAACATGTATTTTGGTCCACTTACTCTTCCAGCTGTCTTGTCAAAGAAGGTTTTATCCTGGCTTCCAGAGTCACGAGCAGTAATTGTCTTGTTATGTCTTGTTAAATTGTTTAAACACTCACCTCTTTAATACTTTCTGATCCAAAAGAAGATGATAGAAATTAGAGTAATTTTAACATCTAGACATCTTGAATTGTTGGAGTTTGTAATGCCAAATGTACAGGTTTTGGTTTCTTAATTTTGCTTTGAGTATGTAAGCACCACAGGTTTAATGACAACAAATTGTTATCAATAATGTCATGAACGTGTAATGTAAGTAGTGGACATTTTACATAATGTAGCCCATAAGGATTGTGATGTTAAATACGCTCGAGATATTGTATGAATTTTTTTGAAGTTAACATGAAATCTGTGAAAACTGTCAGTGTTCAAGTTAATGAAAATTTAAAGTTTACGGTTAATGAAGATTAATGATAAATGTTGATGAACATTGTTGCTAATGTAAATGACTGTTTCCAACGTAAATGTATCAAAGAATTTGATGAGAGGGTCATTCTGAAGTCTTGCATTTGAGTGCTTTCTGTTATGCTGAGATGCCTGTGCTCACTGAAAAGGGGTCCAGCTGGGTTCATAAATGAACAGTTGGTCTCTGGTTTCCCCCATTTGTGTCTTTGACATAAAGAAGGGATAAATAACTGCTTTAGTCATCTTTAGAAGAACTGTACTATAAGATTTCGAATATCTCGTAGATATGGAAGCTGTCCAGGTGAACGTGTGTGTGTGTGTGTGTGTGTGTTTGTTTGTGTGTGAGTGTTTGTGTGTGTGTTTCCCAGTGCTTCTGTGTTTGTGTGTGTGTGTGAGAATGTGTGTTTGTGTGTGTTTCTGTGTGTGTGTGTGTGTGTGTGTTTTAAAGGGGAAGTTGTCCTAGTTTTTTGTTTAATTGTTTTCGTTTCCTGTCGTTGATTAGGATATGGAAGTTGCCGTGGTATATGGTTTGTTCTTTACTGCTTGTCTACTGTATGTGGATGCTGTCTTTGGGAAACTTTTCTTGGTGTATGTAACATTAAACGTGCTGGGCATGAGAAACTGATGTGCAGGAATATACCTTTCGTTGGAACTTTCCTATTTTAACAGCATCCTTCATCAGTGAAAATCTCTTATAATGTAAAACAAACTTCTTAGGTATTATAATAACGTGTCCTATGACGTTGTAAAGTTCTCAGTGAATGGAACATCACTACAAAGAATTCATTCCTGCTCAACAACAACAAATCATAATTCCAACTTCTCTTTCTTTCATATCTCAACCACAAATACAATGATAGTTGTGAACAGTGTAAATAAATGCTCTGGGTACAATCACAGTATCATATATTGCGCACCAATTTCTTCAGATAGTATATTTGCTTGCATTTGCATAGCTAATGTATAGCGAGATTTCATAAAAATTTTCATGTAAAAATTTTGCCGCTGCTCTGATTTGCTTAAAGAAAAGTCCTGACACACTGAGGACTCACTTACCCGTGATAATTAAAGCATTATTACTGAACACACCGCGCATTTTTGTGCATTATTTATATATTGTCTTAGACGATCTTTCTAGTTAATGATGTAATTGTTTTCATTAACATTCATTCCGTGTATTTAAAATTAGCATAAACGATTTAACTTGATTGTTGATGACAAGTAGCAATCACCTTCACAGGGGTGATGATTTATAGATATAAAATATATACATTTACATTTAGATAACAGACATTACATATTAATTTGTGATGAATATTATGAAAACTAGGGAAATTTCTTCTGATGACTTGAATGCAATTAAAGAAATGTGGTGGACATGTGAAATACGAAGGTTTTTAGATTACAATTAGTTGAAAATTACCAGGCATCATTAATAGTGAAAATAGTCGTTAACGGTTTTGGCTCCTGTTATCCTTTGGCAATTTTGATCTTGAAAAATGAATCGCACATCTTAATTCATTTCCCTGTTAGACCCTAAGAGCTGAACGTCGATTTTGATACTGGTTTCACTCTTAGATTGCAGTACTGGGCGAACTGTAAAAGAATTGGCTTTGTTGCACGCGCGGAAACAGGTAAAACGAAGGTAAAGCAGCATTCACTGACTACTGACTATACTCTAAAACTGGTGTCCCGGTCTTATAACTTGGTGAACCAGGGTAACATCTCTTTAGGCAGTCAGTCTAGTAAGTCTAGAAAAAGTTGGCTATTTGCCAGGCCGGGCTCTTGCTCAAGGGCAGTCCGTAACCATTTCAGGCGAACTCCCTGTAAGCAAGGCATTTCTCTCTCTCTCTCTCTCTCTCTCTCTCTCTCTCTCTCTCTCTCTCTCATTTTTAATGGCCATTTCAGTGATGAGAATATTAGGATTCCACTTGTTGCAAATCTTGGCAGATTTCAATAGATGTACGAAATTCTTTGTTAATCAGCGACTTCCGGAACTCATCAATGATTTCGATGTATTCCCTTCAAATACTTATTATTCCTTGCACATCAGTATCTAAGCGTCTTGATAAAATCCATGCACATGTTAAGATTTGGTGTAAGAGCCTAATCGTTCGGAAACGTTGCAGGCTAATTATGTGGAATGGATGGGGTTTTGTAGTTTAATATTGTCTTGAACTCCACTAAAGCAAGTTGGCGTAACGTTTCGCTTGAAGGTGGCAGATGGCTTCATGCGGAAAGTCGTTCATTTTCACATCATTTTTCAGTTGATTGGCCCCGCGCAGTGATTTATCACTTATCAGTGTTTTCAAATTCATTAAATCAGTGTTTTTCGCACAATGATGGAATTATGAAGAACTTGGCAAATCGTATAATTCTGAAAGGACTTTTTTCCATGAATTACGAAGCCGAAAATAATTCCATTTATTCAGTAGTTAGCATTCTTACCAACCTCAGACTTACATCTCTGTAAAGTAATTTCTCATGAGCATAAAATTTTCAACATCAGTGGTTAAATTCCTGTTAAATAACTAACACATCTATATTTTCAAGCAAGTTCAGTGGTTAAAATTAAACATTAATTAAATTAAGGATCATAGTTCTTGGGCCGACCGTTAGAAGAGCTTCGAGTCTGTGGAAAGTCACGGCCGGCATACGACCTTTGAATTTATCTGTTTCAGAACCAAACACTTGTCAGATTGAAAGGTTTAATTTTTTAAACATGCAATTGAAAAGCTTTTTGTTCTTTTATTAGAGAGTAAATTCTTTGGCCCTTTTATATGAAAGCCTTAAGGCTGCCACCAACGTTCAGTTATACCCGCGCAGTTATGCCTGCACAGTCGGCCTGTGCTGACAAAACTGAAAGTTAATGCGAACAACCTGCGCGCTTTTTCTAGACTGCGCAGGTGGCCTGAGAAAATAACTCATCTCAATCTATGAGCCTTCAGCCAAACTGCCTGCGCATGCGCACTTCAACGTAAAAATGGGGAAGCAAGCAACTTTTTTGGCTCAGTTCGCTTCCGTCCCCGGACAGATACTATTTAATAGTCAGAAACAGTGTTGGTTTTTTATTAAATTTAAGTTTTTATACCAAAATTAATGATGTATCAGATTTACAAGTTTTTCAGTAATTAATACGGATGTGAGAATAATATATATTTATAATTTTGGAATTTTTCCACGGGAAAAATAATTGTGTATAATGAAGGCTGAAAGTGGCAGCATCATTCCTGAAAGTCTTGTAGATTCATTGTAATCTATATGAATGAGACTGCTTGGGCAAGTGAAACCCAGAGGCTATCGTAACAGATCAAGCCTATGTATGTTTATTCGTAGTTATTAACCATATATTTAAGCCAGTTTTTAAATGAGAATAAATATTCATTGTGGGGAAATAATGTGAAATGAGAATAGGCCTATAATGGGTCTATTCATGATTATACGTCATATATGAAATTCACGCTTAAAATGAGAACAAGATAATATTCTACTTTCTGATAAAAATAAAAATATTAGACTTGTAAGCCAGTTTTGAAATGAAATTGGACTAATTAACACACAAATGAAACAAAGGAACAGTAGTATACTATGGATCTTCACTCACCTTAACACATCATAAGAAAGTCATTCTTTAAATGAAAGCAAATCTGTATTAAGCATTCTAATGAAACAGAAAAACAATATTAGGCCTAAATATGAAAAATTTGAAATAAAAACAATTACTAAGTTAACTCGATTATCTTGCCATGGAACTCTTCCTTCATTCATAAAATATTCAATAAACATTATGAAAGTACTTGGGGGCAAATTAAACTTAACATGGGAGTACTGAAATAGTTTTTTTAACCACTCTTCCACTAGGCGTCTTACTTGACATTAATGAGTTTTTATATGCCATCAGCAAGCCAATTACAGCCAGAGCATCGTCTGTTGACGCCATGGCTGCTACGGAGGACTGAGGGAAATGACTATCGTTAGTGATGGAGGTTTGCCTGCACAGGCCGACTGTGCAGGCATAGCTACGCAGGTATAACAACGTTAGTGGCGGCCTTGACGCATAGACACTGTGATTTGCTTAAACAGTTTGAGAACCACCCACTTTTCTTAATGCGAGTATGGAAGGGAAATTGATGGTAAAGTGTTTGGATTTTTCTCGGCATCCATAAAATACGTCTTTCCCTTCTAAAGTCTAGAAGAAAGATCTAACTCGTTTAAAAGAGTAATTGCTACTCATTTCTATACAGTAGATATATTAACGAAAAAAATTTTAAGAGGTTTAAAATGCTGAAATGAAATAAGTTTCAGTTAATTGTTGAAATGAAATAAGTTTGTTAATTGTTTTGTATTGAAAATGGTCGTCACTGCAGACAATTAAGATTACTAAATAATCGAACATCATTGGAGTGATTATATAATTTAATGTTTTCTCGTAGATACCATTTTTAACCAAAATATCGTTATTACGTTTTCTTTGGCCGTATGAGGAGAGAGATATAAAATTTTGAGAAGTTCTTGGTTACAAATAATTCTGATTATAATGATTCAAGAAGTTATATCAAATGTTTAAATTTTCTGCCATTTGTATAGATTTCCAGTAAAGAAAACTTCGTAACTTTCTCTCTCGCTCGTCGAAAGTCCGTTGAAAAAAAGTACGAAGTTCGTTTTGTCATCAATCGAGCAGCTATGTCAAAGCTACGTAGGGTCAGTGTTGCTTAGTAGTAGTTTTATATGTAAAATTTAGTCTGTTGGTGCCACTTGTTTGTTATTAGGAATCGTAAGACTTGTTTTGCGGAACTTCATGACGTAGGTTAATTTCTTGGGTAATTAGCAGCGCTAACGTTTTGTGACTTCTAAATTTAGTTTTTTTTAGTAAGAGGAGTCATTTCCCTGAAGCGTCAGTTTTCTCAGTCAGTTTTATAAAAGAGGATCCCTTCTTGCCCTATATGTTTAATGTTTCCAAATGGTCCATATTTGAGGTCTTATTGTACAGTTAAAGCTAAAGTGATTTGGCGGTCCACGTGTAAGGTGAATGCGTACTTCGGTCCAATCTGGCTATCTGCTGGGTGGAGAAGCACCGGGTAGTCAGGGCAGTAGTCTTGCACGTCTCTTCGCCTTTACCCGACTCAATCACGTACATAAAATGGGAGGAAATCGAGAGACCTCTTGTCCAGTTGTTAATCTTGTCTGCTTTTGAGGGAGCCTCAGGCATCATGAGTAATGGTTCGCACTGAAATTGCACACGGGGCTGATGATGACCCTCCCCCTCTCCCCCTTCGAAAAAGACATTATAACCGATTAATGATTTGTTTCCAATAATCGAGAGTAATAATTTCTCCCCCCCCCTCCCTTGGATGTACAAGTACTTTTAATTTGTCTTGCTGCTTTGTTCTCATTTAAGTGTAAGTGTGACACTGGTGAACTGTTCAACCACCTTTTGGCAACTGTAAGAAATCAAATGCTGTCATTAAGACTTCAAAAACTTTCATACTGTTCTTGGCGTCTTTGATTCACAATCAGTGCAATAAGCTGTAAAATATGTAATAAAATATAAAAAAAAAAAAAAGAGAAGGACAAGGAAAGCATTCAAGGGCCTAGTAACTTTGCCTAATCAGAACAAAAATTCTTTAAGTGTCCAGTTACTAGGTGGGACTGGGGAGGGCCTTGGTGGGCTTTCCTTTTCCTCTCTTTCCTTTAAGTTACTTTTGTAAAAACACTACTTAATCACATATTCATGACACATGTGACCTCATACGCTCAGCTTCAAATGTCCAGAAAAACACAAACTTGCTGCCTTCTCTTAAGTGAACATTATTCGAGTTAAGAAGGATTACTTCCCAGTGTCTTTCTTGACTCGAATCGTGAGCTTACTGGAGAGTAAAAGCCTCGGTTTCTTGGACTTTCTGCCGTTTGCAGCTTTCAGAAAATGAGGTTTCAATAAACTTGGTATAAATCTGTTGTCATTGATTCTGGTCTGTAATCATATTTCAACTTACAACAAACTTGATGACACTGAAACCTGTCTATGTATGGCAATCAATCTCCTACAATAAAAGATTTTGATAATTTTTTTTCGTTTTGCTAAACCCAGATTTTGTTGTTCAAAAGTGATAATTTTTTCCGTTTTGCTAAACCCAGATTTTGTTGTTCAAAAGCTCCAATTACCTGTAAAATACAAGCTAAGCAAGTTTATTTCATAAAGTCCAACGGAAGTGTAAATCTCAAATTCTGAGTCCGGGTGAGACTTTTAAGCAATTTAAACGGACATAGCAAGGGAATTACTGACATGGCTTAAGCAGTCAGGAAAATCCTGCTGAACAGACAGCTGGTTTTGAGAAGTGGACAGTGGTCCAAAATGAGTCCCAGGTTAGAGTTTAGCACCGTGGAACTGCTCTCATTCCATCAATATGAGTGAACGAGTTCTGTGCGAGGTGAAATGAAAAGTCTAGATGTCCTTATGGCCACTTAAAAGCCAAACCTATATCGTGAGTTCTTTGACCGTTTTTGTGGGGGTGTACTAAGGCATTTGTTCGTGCTAGGAGTGGGGAAGAGTGGGGGAAGAAGGGGGGGGGGCGTCTTGGGGGAATACTCGGTCATATGAACTTTTGCAAAAGGAGAATACTCACTGCTATTGTATTTTTTTTTCTTTTACTTCAGCTGTAAATTTTATACCAGTTGTTTGCTTTCATTTCAGTTGTAAATTGTATACCATGAGTTAAGATAAATGAAAGAATGCATATTTTATTTCAATTTTATTTCATAATTATATAAAACAATACAATCTTGATTTTATATAAAACAATACAATCTTGATTTTAATAAGCTGTAAAAACAATAGTGAAACTTACGTTTCTTAAGAGTAAAACCATCCTTTTGCATTTTCTACTGCAATCAAAGTTTTAATCTACTTGATAACGTCTATACTTCAGGCAAATGGGTCAAGGTAACTGAGCAGTTCAGTATTTAGATGTAAGAGCCTCAGCTTTAAAAGCCTCAGCTTTAAAGAGTGATAAATATGAAAAGCCACAAATGCGAGGGAAGGAATACATTATCACACACAATTTCGAGCCACCGTGTCTCCTCTTTCACATTAAAATGGAGATGTCATGTTTCGAAACTGTGCGTGAAAATATAATCTTCCTCGAATTTGCTGTCCATTCATATTTGAGGAGCTAAATGCACGTATTCCACAGAAAATACACAGAGCTCCTCAGCCAGCAAGAGCAACAAGGTACTTCCAATATTTTCTATGGTAAAGGTGTAATTAGCTCATTTACAAGTCAAATTTCCTGTACCAGGATTCCTTAAGAAATAGAATTTACCAAATAGCTCTGATACTGTTGCAAAATGTAACACACAAAGTAAAGCACAGAGAAAAATGCATTGGCTAATATTGGGTAAGAAATTTAACATTAATGGTTACATGATAATTACCTAAGAGCTGGTTCTTGTTAACGTTTTAACTAAAACAATAAGTTGTATACAGGCTCCTCTTGACATCACAATATTCATACATCATTTCTAAGATAAACTATTTGTGTCGATACAAAAATCAAGCCTTAGAAAAACAAAAACAAAACACAAACTCAGGCATTTAAATATTTATCATGCTACAGCTGGTTTTAAACACTTTCAATCTACCCTATTGATCGTCGTAAAGTTATCTAATCAAGCTGACTTAGTGAATTTAATCTGAAATGGAATAGAATATAAAATTTAGGCCAAAGACCATGCGCTGGGACCTATGAGATCATTAGGCGCTGAAAGGGAGAGTAAAAAGGTTTCCAAGTTGTAACAGGAGGAAAACTTCCTAGTTACGCTACGAAACAATTGTTAGAAGGTGGGAAGTAAGATAGGAGGGGGGGTTTCAGCCATGGGCCAAAGGGACGCCGCAAAGATCCTTAAGTAACGCCTACGGTTTTTTTTTCTAGCACCATTGACATATTACATTTATCCAAAAGACATGACATCAAACCAGAAGAAAGATTTAGCAGATTTCCACTACGGACAAAATTTCTTCTATGGATAACAGGTTACTAATGTCCTCCCTTGTAACGCCATTAAAAAGCACGCTTCTCTTGCCATTCCCTAAAAATAATCAGCCCTTTCCTGAAAAACATCCTTTTAGAGATTCCTCAGATTTATAGTACAAAGAAATTTGGCCATCGTTAATTTTCTACCTGTGGAGAGATCCCTCAGATATTAATTACTCTATAAATTGATACTCTTTTCTGCAACAAATATGCCCTCCCCTGTTTGTCGTAAACTCTATTACAGCCTGTTGGATTATCGCTGAAATGGGTTATCTAAAAGTCTCCCTTTGAGAACATAACCTCCCTTAAGACATTCCATTGGAGAACCAATCCACCTTTTCATTTATACCTGAATTCAATTTAATCCTATCAAATATTAATCCTCTTCTGAGCCTTCTTTAACGATTGCGCCTTCCTCGAATTTCTTCCTTTAGCCTTCAAGAACTATTACTTCAGCATTTCTTCTAAAAACTAGCTAGGACTACCATTTAAGAGCTATGCCTTCCTTACGCCTTTATTCAAGTTTTTTTTCTTAATATCAGGCTTTCCTTTGCAAAACTTCACGGAATGCAAACTTTTTTTAAACTACACGAATTTCGCCCACTTGAGGACCACGGACATTACACACGCACCATAATTACAAATAATTTCGCTGTACACAAGCGAAATGCTCAAAACCAGCTGGCAATTAGTATCTAAAATGTGTACACCTGCTTGAAAGCAGTTTTGTCGTTCTGTGGCTGGGTATTAATTGCAGGTGCCTGTCAAGGGAGTCAACAAAATATGAGTTACTTTAAACAAGTCTGCCAGGCTCTACATGCGACTGGATTACTGAACAACTGAAGTTTTGGTGACCGAAATCGTGAAATTTACAGAGCATCACTATAGCACATTTGATGGCTAGTGGGAAAGACCTTTGGAATTATAAAACACCCAAAACGCCCTGGAGAACAACGCAAAACAATCAAGAATTTATTGTAAAAACAATTACAGGGGACACCAACCTAGTTTCGTGAGAGAGAGAGAGAGAGAGAGAGAGAGAGAGAGAGAGAGAGAGAGAGAGAGAGAGAGAGAGAGAGAGAGAGAGAGAGAGGTGTATTACACTAACCCTTAAAGGCCCAGTGACAAGAACCATTTACAAACTCTGACAAATGATTCCCATTCAATTTAATGATTGCAACAATTAACAGGTTTTAACACTCCCATTGGACATTTACCAGGTCTTATCAGCCTCGACCAACCCAACCCCACAAATTTAGTATTGTTTGCTCAGTTTTTCCCCTTTACAATTAACGATTACAAATAGGATGGAATGATCTGATTTTCTTTTGTAAATATATAGGAAAAGTTTTATTTATATTTGTGGGGACCCTCTTTCCATATTACTTAAAATGGCAGTTCTTGAATTTCATCAATTTTTCTATTACAAAAATGACTCGGTATTTCCCCTGCCAAATTAGTGAACTGGACTAGAAAGAGGTAGTTGTTGCAGAGGGCAGCAAACATTTTCCTGTCCAATAGGTTTTGTGTGATACCAATTTGCCTAAAAGCAGTCCAATAAAGCTTTAGTCAGATGAAACATTGCATATACAGGTTAATGGCCAATGAACTGAACTAGAGCAGTTTTCTATAGAGGACGAAAACGAATGGAAATCTACCCAAATTTAGCGAAAGGCCGAAAGTTACTGCGTAAGAAGCATATAAACAGATGCTAAGTATTAGATGACTGCTTAGTGGAATAAAGATGTAAGAGGTTGAAACATAAGCAAGTTTTCCAAATTTATATGAACAGGTGATGGTAAACTGGATTTACATTTATCATTTTTAAGTCAGTAGCATGTTTTGGTGACTTGTTTAAAGTACTCGGGCGTACAGTGCATAATTCTACAAAAATAAATCCTACATGGACACTTTAGTTTTTTGAGGAAACTGATATATGGCTCAACTGATAAAATTGCAAAACAAAAATAAGCAACGGAAACTGGACTAGCAAAGATCCAAGTACAACAGTTTTCCTTCATTCTGCACATCTCAGGTTTTAATCATTCCATAATGTTCAATTTCCTCACTTGACATAGGTACCCTAAACAACACCTGAAGTACCTTTTAACCTCATTCACGATACTAAGTCTCCGAAAAACTATATTAAAAGTGACACAGCATTTAATAATTTTTCGGTTAAACAGCTTGCGTTCATGCAAATAGGTAATTAGTTTTTTTTATACAAAACAAAATTAGTAACTCACAATCAGCGAAGTAAAATTCATTCTGGTTCTTATTATTAAGTACAGTAATTATAAAGCATAGGCTTAAAGAGTTAAATGCCAGTCGATTAGGTTTCTAAACACTATAAGGCATATTACCAATTAACTTTCGTGCTTACTTCACATGCTCATAACAATGATAAGACTTTAAAGAATCAGCTGATGCACAAAAACTAATTTTAATTGTACTTCTAAAGGAATCAATCTTTTGATTCTAAGCAAAGGAAAACAATTGCACCTTCATAAAAACTCTTCTCAACTGAAAATAAGTTAAGACTTAAAAAGATGAGACTATTTCAGCTAATGTTAATTGTTCTTCTGTAGTAATCAGTCTTTTGACTTTAATCAAAGGAAAACGATTGCACCTTCATAGTAAACCTCGCAAATTTAAAATCAGTTCAAGACAATAAAACATGAAACCTCAATGCACTGCAGGTTACTTGGTGTAAATTTAGTCACGCCTTTTAAATCTTCCTTCATTACCTTACTACTAAGCCCGGTGAGCAGAGATTCAGTTAGCGAGTAACAAAAATGCAATGTGTAAAAGGACTGACTGGATTAACTTATAAAAACACCAATTACTTGGGTTAACTAACATTAGCATCAAGTCTTAACGTTTTTTCACCATAATGATGCACTGAATAGACATTTCATTAAGATTTCAAGGATTTACTCTATCTGTACAAGGGGAAAGTTGCACTACTACTCTTAACAGTGTACTGTATGTTCCAAGAATGGATTCTGTGTTCTTTATATAAAAAGATAAAGAACTGGTAATACTACATAAAATGTCTACTGAGTAATTTAAAAGCATTTACATCAAACTGATATTTCTCAAATGAAAATAATGAGTTCAATTCACATTGAGTACTGATAACTAGGATAAGATAAATACAATATTTAAATAACGTGTCATAACATAAAAACTATTTAGGGCTTCATGTGGTGCTTTATAATCAACAATGGCGTCTAATTCATCATTTTTTGGGGAGGAAATATCAGCAGTATATCTCCGTGTTATAAGCAAACGACTACAGGTAAATTCCTTCTTCAGAGCTGTGACTCACGTAAACCCTGTAAAAAAAGAAAGGCATTAGGTTGGTTTCTTTACATTCTTAAAAAAAAAAAAAAAAAAAAAAAAAAATTGTAGTCTACGTGATCTGATATAGTACAAGTAAAAGGAATACTGGGTATTTTTATGCCATTTTACAGCAATTATAACGTTAACAGAATAACTGATCAGAAATTATTACCTTTAAATCTAAGTATTCTTTAGTACCTTAAGTTAAATAGATTCTATTCATAAACTAACACATCCTTTGGTCCTTTGATTTAACTATGTGATCTTGACCAAAAGATTAATTATATAATAATCAACTAAATAAAACACAATACAGTACTCACCTTAAACCACTGACACCTGCCCTACCCCAGTCCAACAACTAACAACAACGACTGCCTATGCTACCCTAACCCACTGACTAAATTCTTCTGCAACTAACAAACTAACTAATGTGCTATCTTACCATCACCCAATGTACAATGTATTGTACCTTAACCTATTCTCTTGGCTGACCTAACTTTAACCCACTGACTGAAATAGCATATCACTGTCTAGTGATTAACCTATTCCGCTGCAATCCACGTGCTATCCCACCATCACCCAATGTACAATGTCTTGTACCTTAACCTATTCTCTTGGCTGACCTAACTTTAACCCACTGACTGAACTAGCATATCACTGTCTAGTGATTAACCTATTCCGCTGCAATCCACCGACTAATCTGTCACATGTTAATTCAGTGATTAACCAATCCCACCATAACCCTTCGATTAACATGTTCTACCTAATCCTTTGAAAATCCTGTACAGTTTTAAATTTTTCTAAAATGGATATTTTCAAACTTCTTACTGTAATGTGTGTGTGTGTTATAAAGGCAGACTATCCTACGTTGAAACTCGTGTAATTCACAGATTACAAACACAAAATACAGTGCATATTGACAAGATAAATGCAGAGCAAGTGCGTACATATATGCTATAATATTATCCCTCATATAATAATTTATAGTAAAATAGTAAATGAGATACGCACGCTAAATGTCACGCTCATCGCACTGTCCATCGTATAATTACGATACGCACCTCATGTCACTCTCAAGATAACTTCCTCATAATTCACTGACGCAAAATTAAGATGAGAACTTTGTATTTTTTTCTACTGTGACGTAGGTCGGATTGCAAATGACATATCCATGAGTCACTGGAATTTCGAAGTGTTAAGATGACTTCCTGTGAATAAAACAAAAATGTTTGAATTAGAAACAAGCTCACGAGTTATATTTCTGATGGTCAAGTGACTTGACAATACCTATTTAGACCTGCATTATCCCCGGAAAAAAGCTTTCAATTTGAAATTAGCACCACACAAAACAGAGGAATCTAAAAAATGTTTTAAGTACACACAAGATTACGACTGGTACATAAAAAAAATTCATGTTTAGCCTTTCTAGTTGAAAGATTATTTGAAATATAGAACTACATTCATCGTTGCACTGAAGTACATGATCTTTAGAAGGAAAAATGCTGCCTGCTGTAGTATTAGTTTCCCATTAGTGAAAGTTTTTTAAAAATGTCATAGTTCTCTTTAATGATCTAGCAAGTTTGTTTTTAGTCTTCAAGAGATCTTTCATTTTGCTAATAGACTTACACAGAATTAATGAAACGTGTAACTTTGCGCAGATCACATTAGCCTCTCCTCTAATATCCAGTTTGATTAAAAATTTAATGAAAAATGCATTTCTTCTCTTGAAATACGATGTAGCCTACCGATCCACCTCGCTTTCAGAATGCCATCAAACTTTTCAGATGACAATTCTCTTTTTCTTACCTTTGAAACATCCCAGTTGCTGCACCCAGCTGGTTTCTTGGGATGCTTCTTGTTCTCAAAATACGGCAGCAGAATTTTAACCAGCTTGCTCGTACAACAAATTACTGCAGAATTATAAACAACCTTTTCTTACAATACTTGACGTCAGAACTATAACCAGTCCTCTGAAAATTGCAAGTTCAAGCTTCTCCTCAGAAGATCAAACCGCTCCTGAAAGAGGATCAAAATTTAGTTTTGAGATTAATAAATAACTGGGTTTTACTGAATATGCCTGTGGCATGGACACTTTACTGCCCATTGCACTTTCAGATAAACAAAACAGACAAGAAATTTTGACTTGTATTCTAGTATGGCCTCGTAAATAATCTAAATTTATTTACAACTTCTATTAAGCCTTATTGGTAACTTCTGACAATCAACTTTATAAACTCAAAATGCATAAACAAAATTATCTTGCAACATCTGCTGAAGTTCGATTCATGCGCCAATTACTCCCAAGAGGTCAATAACAATTCATTGCAAAGTTAACATTTCTGTCTAAATAATTGAGATATTGCAGTAATATTCAATTTCAAAACCAATGACTTTAGTTGATTACCTGCTTTAATTTATTAAGCAATGCCCACATGCCTTAGTACAGTTAAGTAATGTTCAACGTCACTCCACATACACAAAATATCGACAAAATTTTATTATGTCAGTGCTTATTACAAGCTTCTGTAACAAGGCTGTGAAACTTATGGCATACGTAGTTATGGATAGCAAAGGGGGTTAATGGTCATAATAATGCAAGATGAATTCTTTTAAAATTGGCTTTCTTGAAGGTTCAACAGCCCCTGTATTGGAAGAATCTCAAACTTAAATGCATTGTCGAAGGTTTCCTCATGATGAAATTTAAGGCTGACGAAGGAACAGATATTCAAGAAAACCTTCCTTGTAGTTAAGGGGAAACTTCCAGCTTCGAAAATGCATTTATTTCTTATCCTTGCTTTTCGGATAAACTAAAATTTGAGACAGGCTATACTGCTACTTCAAATGACTGAATTTATTTGAATTTTTAAAGTTTACTCTCAGAATACTACCTCAAAAAGATTTTAGGCATATAACAATCTTTGTTAAAACAACAAATGAATGTTACCACTGGCTTGTGCTTTGTAAACGTGATATTCAAGTAATGCTGAACTAAATGTAATTTACTGAAATAAAACCATACGGAATATGACCCCCAAAAAATATTTAGCTAAAATGACAATAAGCACAGTACTGTCTTCGGAGTAAACCATGAAGTGGAAGCACAATATAGGATTGATTAATCAGTCATATTATGATCTGCAAGGGTTTTGATCTACTATAGAACTTCCTAATCTACTTAATTTATTTTGCAATTTACCATTACAGCTCACATAACACCGTAAAAGGTCAGACCTAAAATCAGCAACAATCCCCCGAATATATTTATGGACAAGTACATACAAGATGTGCAGAGGCGGGGAGGTGCAGTAACAAGTTAGACATGTTCTTTATATATGCGACGCAATTCTTTTGCTTTACTTGGCAAAACCACGAAGAACTACAGACACCATAATATTGTAAAGGATAAGCGCTAAAACCACAACAGTCCCTGAGTATATTTAAGGGCAAGTATATGCAAGCTGTACTGGAACAGGGAGATGCAGTGCCTTTCCGCGTGTAATCCCATGGGAGAGTCCTCTTCCCCTATCATTAAGTGTGTGTTGCCCTAAGAGTTGCCATAAGTCATTTATGGTCCATTCAAATTATTTGAATATTTTCCAACAAAATTGTTAAAAAAGCATGGCACAAAATCGTGATTCTCACAGGAGGATATCCAGATTGAACACAATAGGGATATAGAGGTATCCGTGGGGTAAGCTTGAATTACTCGAAGCCTGGTAACTGGTCACAGGCAGGTGAGTGACTGGACACCGACCACTCACATGTTGGTCAACTTTTTTCTTCAACAAAAAGGGAACACTGGATGAGTTGACCTTGGATTAAGTTAAACTCTCTCTTTTGCATGTTAAAAAATAAAAATGACATTTTTATGATAAATTATAGTTTCATATATACTTACCAAGTAACTACATAGCTACTATGTTTCATTTATCGGCAGCTTAAATTTGAAAATTCACGGTAGTTCCAATATTTTGGTATAGGTAACTTGCCCCACCCACTTTCGGGGAAGGATAGGTACAACGCTACTAACGAGCCCAATTTGTTTATGTCCTATGCACATGCGAGGGGAGGGAGGGCTGCTTTGATCATGTAGTTACTAGTTAAGTATAAAACTTTTATAAAAATCATTTTTATTTAAGTAACTTACCCAGTAATTACATAGCTGAATCCCACATTGACAGGTGGGATGCATGGGCATGTACTACTTAAAAAACATTCATGAATGGAGATGAATTTTAAAATAGCAAGTACAGTAGTTAACATTGATAAAATGTTAGTTGTAACCTACCTGGCGAGAGAGCTCCAGCAAGAAACAACTGCCTCTGATGCAGCTCATCTCGACTGTAGTGGCATGGCAGTGAAGCCAGAGGCGCCTCTACGTCAGTGGGGCTTTGATGCTGAGGAGTACTCCGATGGCTGCCAAAGCATACAACACAAAAGCCCTTGCCCTTGCCCTGGGCGCAGTAACAAATCAAAACCATAAAGCAAGTTACACATACACCAAGTAAAAGACCAGTTGCCATAACCCATTCATAACACAACACAACGAATGATGGGTGCTCCAAGTACTCAGTACAACCTAACTTCCCGAAACTCGACAACCTAAATTCAAGGCGAGTAGATAGAGGAATTTAAGAATACCCGCTACCCTTCATCCCCCAACACCATGCCAGCCACGGATAATGGGCAAAGGGTACTGCAGTTCTCATAAACAGTTTCGATATCACGTAGATAAAAATTCGCAAACACTGATTTGCACCTCCAGAAGGTAGATTGGAAAATAGCAGAGGGATAAATTCTGCCTGAATGAATCGAAATCGCTACTGCCCTAATTTCGTGGGCTTTAACCTTGCAGACTGGCAAGTCTTCCTCTTGAAACTTACTGTGCGACTCGGAGATCACATCTCTCAAGAAGAACGCCAATGCATTCTTGGATAAAGGATGGGTTGGATCCTTAACTGAACACCAGGGGTTAGGGGATGCGCCTCTGATACTCTTAGTTCTCTCTAGATAATTTAATGCTCTTACTGGACAAAGAGCTCTCTCTTGGTCCTTAGGACCTAGAGTGTCTGTTGAACCTTTGATTGTGAATGAACAGGGCCAGGGAAAAGATGGCATTTTATTCTTCACTAAGAACCCCATAGTAAAGCAACAGACCACATCTTGTGTGAATCCTACCTTCTTGCTCAGAGCCTATAACTCACTAATTCTCTTAGAAGTACCTAGAGTGACTAGAAATGGTGTCTTTCTTGTAAGATCCCTGAGGGATGTGGATTGAAGAGGTTTAAAAGGTAGACCTAAGAGCCATTTTAAAACATCTAGACCTAAGAGCCATTTTAAAACATCTAAGTTCCAGGATACGGAAACTGACCTCTCCTGTTTCACAGTGTCTAGTGACTTGATAAGGTCACCGATGTCTTTATCAGTTGATAGATCCAGTCCTCTATGTCAGAATACGGAGTTTGAGCATCGCTTTGTATCCTTTGGTCGTGAATGTAGCCAACCCTCAGGAAGACCTTAAAAGCGGCAAAAAATCTGCTATTCGCGCTACAGAGGTAGAAGAAGATGATACATTGTCTCTTCTGCACCAGCTGTGGAATACTGTCCATTTATTCTGGTAGATGGAGGAAGACTGACATCTACATCTCACAATTGCTCCTGCAGCTGATCTCAAAAAACCTTTCCCTCTGACAAGCTTCCTGACAATCTGAAGCCTGTCAGAGCGAGAGTGGATAGTCCTAGATGGAACTGGTGAAAGTGCGGTTGCTTGAGTAGATTTCGTCGCTGTAGAAGTAATTTTCGGAAATCTACTAGGAGATTGAGGAGATCTGGAAACCACTCCATCTGTGGCCAAAAAGGAGCTACCAGCATCATTGACACGTTGTCATGTAGGAGAAATTTGTTGATTACGTCTCTCACCATACTGAAAGGTGGGAAGGAGTAGACATACAGGTTCGACCAGTCCTGGAGCATTGCGTCCATTGCCCATGCGAGGGGGTCCGGGGCTGGTGAGCAATACAGGAAGTCAGTGATTCCTCGATGTTGCAAATAGATCTATCGACGGCTTTCCCCACCATTTCCACAGGTTGGTGCATACCTGCGGTTTCAGTGTCCATTCCGTGGGTAGGACCTGTTTGCAATGATTTAATTCGTTCACTATAACATCGAGTTTGCCCTGTATAATGCGGGTGACAATCTTGGTTTGGTTTCCTTGCGCCCAGAGAAGGAGATCTCTGGTTGCTTGATACAGTGAGAAGGAGTGTGTCCCTTACTGATTCCTTATGTAGGCCAGAGCGGACATATTGTCCGAGTGGACTATGGCTGTGGAGTTGCAAGTCACTGTTGAGAAGTGTTGAAGGGCTGAGTGTATTGCCTTAAGCTCCTTCACGTTGATATGAAGTTCTCTCTCGGGTAGTGACTATGTCCCTGAAACTTCCTTGTTTTCTAGGAGAGCCCCCAACCCAGACCTGATGCGTCTGAATATAATGTGAGGTTGGGGCTCAGAGGGTGTAGAGGTTTTCCTTCTGCAAACCTTCCTGTTACAAGCCACCATCGAAGGTCCTCTTTGATCTTGGGGGTGACTGGGAAAACAAAAGTCCAGAAGATTCTTCCTCTGCCAACTGGCTTTTAGAAAAAATTGTAGCACTCACGTGTGAAGTCTCCCTGATGGAACGAACTTTTCTATGGATGAGAGAGTTCCCAGTAAACTCATCCATTCGTTGGCCGAGCATGACAGGAGAGAGAGGAATTTCTGAACTGCCCAAACGCAGGCTTGGATTCTCTTGTTGGACGGAAAAGCCCGAAAAATCTGAAAGTTGATTTTCATTCCCAAATGTAGTATTGACTTGACTTGGGGCTAACTGGGATCTGTCTAGATTTATCAGCAGGGCCAACTCTTGGGCCAACAGAAGTCTTTTTTTTACGTCCTCTGTGCAACTTGATTCCAAGGGGGAGCGTAGGCTTGGAATCGGGGAGCGTAGGAGCAAGTCGTCTCTTTAAATAGAGACAAATGTTGATCCCCATAAGATGTAGCCATTTTGCTAATGGTGCGAGGACGTGGGTGAAAACTTGAGGGGGTGACAACAGTTTGAAGCACAGCGCTTGAAATTGGAAGACCAACCACAGATATTTCCTGGCCTCTGGGTGGACTGGAACGTGGAAATATGCATCCTGCATGTCTCTAGTTGCCATCCAATCCTCTTGGCGTATGGAAGACAGAACTGAGTGGGTTGTTTCCATTTTGAATTTCATAGTCTGAACGTAGAAATTCAGGGCGCTGATGTCCAGGACAGGTTTCCAAACTTCCTGATGATTTTGGGACGACAAACAGGCAGTTGTAAAACCCTGGCGTGTTGACATCTCCGACTATTTCTATGGCTCTCTTGGTGAGCAGAGGCAATACTTCTTGGGATAGGGCCAAATACCTCTCTGAGTCTAAGGAGTAGGCCACCAAGTTGATAGGAGAGGACACAAAGGGAATTTTCTCCCTGAATGGGATGGAATATCCTACTCTGATCGCCTCTAAAACCCAAGGTTCTACATTTCTGTCCTCCCACTTGTTCCAAAAATGTAGAAGCCTGGCACCCACTGGTACACGGAGGATAGTATCCTCACTTGCGAGAGGAAGTTTTGCTTGCTGACTTCTTGATTGGTTGAATGGACCTAGAACACACTCGGGAACGGGGCTGGAGTCTACCTCTACCGCCTCGAAATGCTTACTGTACAGGGGAAACTGTTCTAGGTGCAAACAATGAGTTAGATGAAGAACGTCCAGACTCCTCCTGGTGTTTGGTGGACTGGGCCAACAAGTCTTGAGTGGATTTCTTTTGTAGCTCCGTTGCAATATGTTCTACTGTAGCACTGGGAAAGAGACCATGCTGGTCTAAAGGAGCAAAAAGAAGTGAGGATCTCTGCGAGGGAGTGACCCCTTTGGAAGTGAATGAACACCACTGCTCTCGCTTCTCAAGTACTCCCACCACGGACAAAGCTGCCAGATCCTGGGAACCATCCCTGGTCGCTTTATCCGTGCATGAGAGCACTCCCAGCCAATCTGTAGCGAAGTTATCTGTTTTCTTCGCTAAGGTGCCGACAGTCCAATCAAGAAAACTTAAGATCTCGAAGACTTTAAAGATACCCTTAGTCAAAATGCTCAAGTTCTGGAGTCGTGAATAAGACCTTGGATGAGGAGAAGGTAGATCTCCATGGCGAGTCAATTAAACTGGAGAAATCCCCTTGGAAGAAGGCAGTAACTCCCAACGATGGCACTTCTCCAGTAACTTAAGGTAAGTATCCCCTCTTGGATAAACGAGGAGGAGGAGTGCAGAATACCGCTTTCCCCATACCCCTCTTTTCTGTCAACCAGCTCTCAATGCTTGGCAGATCCTTCTTTGAAGACGACGAAAGAGCCATCTTAGGCAGCCTTGAAGCTTCCTTAGGCTGTCTCATAATAAAAGATGAACCCGGCAAGGCCGGAGTCACTGGCGAAAAGAAGTCCGGGTAACAAAACAAGAGGTGCTTCAAAAGAGAAGTGTAGGCTGATGAAGGCTGACCCTGTTCTATGTCCTCTTCTTCAAACGAAATGGGTGAGTCAATTCCTCTGACTCCTGAGTCACTGTCAGCTTGCGTAACAGATCTGGAATACTGCCTAAGCATTGCTGAATTGGTTCTAGAGCAGGATCCTGAACCGAACGGGAAGTGGAGTGTGGCGCCGGATGCCTGGATGAATTTGGCGCCAGCTCAGAAGGGGAGCGATCGCACACTGACGACCATGCGCAAACTACATGCCGATCTGGTTTCACAGGCACATTGGATCCTCTAGATCCCATTGTCTCCTTGGATCCCACAAAACACCTGGATCCCGCAGATCCCACTGGACGAATGGATCCCTCGGCTCCCGATGGATGTTTGGATCCCTCAGATCCCACTAAATGCCTGGATTCTTCCATTCCCACTAAATACTTGGATCCTCCAGATCCCACTAAACAGGATCCATTGGATCCCACTGGATGCCCGGATCCCTTGGATCCTGAAGCACCATTGGAGATCCGCTTGGGCGACAAAAACCTAAGCTCCGACACAGACACTAAGGGTGACACATTAGATGGATCATCCCAAAAATTACATGAAGGTTTGGGACTCTGATCCCAATCTCTGTTCTGCTTGCAGGGGATCAGAAAATCAGACTCAGCCAAGGAAATCGGCCTTTTCAGTGGCCTGCATGCATGCACTTTTAAAGCACCAGCCGGGCTTCTGACTTGCTTTGTACTTGGATTCATCGGATCCCGAATTCAAATCACTCGACGTAAGGGCATGAATTCCAATGTGGACGTCTTTCCAGTGGCTGTCCGTCGAGTCTTGGGAATCTTGAACAACAGGCTCGGTTGAGGGGGCGACTACCAGTGGGCAAACCCCCACACACCTCCCTGTGACTTATGGCTTGCCTCCTCCCAGGTTTAGGGGAGTTTGACGGGGACCTTTGTCTAGGAGCATCGGTGGAACGAGTAGCCACCTCTTCCACTGATACAACACTTGCACCGAGATCATTGGCACTAAACTTATCCATAAGGCCCCTCATTGAAGCCCCTATTTGAGCCACAATGTTAACTAAGAGACCAAATTTCTGGTCCATTTTGGCTTTCAGACTGGCGATGGCATTGGGTTTGGAAGGTTGGAAGTTGGATAATGGAGTCACCGGCAAAGTCAGAGGCCTGGTGATAGGGGAAAATGCAGATATGATTCTGAAGGGCTTGCGAAACAGGAGAACCCTGACTAACTAAATTATTAGTTTCAGCCTTAGCCGCCGCTCTCCTATGTCTGTTTTTCTCAGGTTCATCTAAGTAATTGGTCAAAGTTTTCCATTTCCCCTGATCCCAATATTTGCATTCATCACAAGTCAAGACGGAAGAGCAAGTTTGTCCTCTACATTGACTACAAATGGTATGAGAGTCATAATTGATAAAAGTCAGTCTGGTATTGCAGCCTTTGCTGCAAAACCTACTGCTAGCAGAACTAGAGTCAGACATCTTCATAAAAAGCAAAAGTCCAAGCTAAATAAGCTAATACAATTAGTGTAATCGCTACCAAGACAAAGAATACTCCACCATAAACGATGAAAACCACTTGGAGAATTATATTAAATCAAATGGAAGCTGAAGTCAACAACCATATTAAGCTGTTAACAGGCAGAAATGAATTGGGCTCGTTAGTAGTGTTGTACCTATCCTTCCCCAAAAGTGGGGCGCTGGTTACCTACACCAAAATATTGGAATGCTACCGCAAATTTTAAAATTTAAGCTGCTGATAAATGAAATGTAATAGCTATGTAGTTACTTGGTAACTTACTTATATAAAAATTATCTTTAAAATCTGGTAGTGTTCTTGTGAGAATACAAACCATACAGATTTACTTGATATTAAGAAATATTTGAGATATGCTGTACAAACACAGCAAAGTTTAGCTACATATGGTTTCAAGTGCTTCCCATATGCAGCCCCTAGGCTTTACACTGATCCTCTACTTGATACTAGGATGACTTAGAATACTGTATACAGTTCTTCAGGGAGAAATGTAGACTTGCTTATTAACTGAGCGTTATGATTGAACAAGTGATATTTATTTTTTTACAATAATACCAATTCTCAATACTGTATTGGAATTATTTTGCTATGTTCAGTCTCCTTAATTGCCTAATACTAAAATGCTACTACAATTCATTGGGAATTTATCATTACCAGTGAATGTTAATACCAACTTGGACTTTTTGTAAGTTCTTCCTGATGTTCCATAAATGGTGGCGTATGATCCAGAAATGTAGGTACTTGGACAATGCTGAAATCTAACTGGTTATTTTGTTTCATGTTTCACCTATCAAGTGGGATTTTGGGCTTCAGTTCATGGTCATGGCTCCTTTAGTGCAGATCTCCACTGAATAATTTGGGTTGTTTCCTATATTAAGTGCTCAATTTTATACTCTACCTGGACAAGCAATTATCTTTCTTTAGTAACATTCAAAACTTCCTAATTCTTGAGACTGCCATACAGTGAAAGTTCCAAAAAACTAAGAGACAGATGTAAAAATACTCTAAATGATTACAAAGGTTCTTCCCTTGAAGAATCACTCCTTTCAGCATGGATATTTGTTGTCTGTAAATCATTTAATCAAGTGACATAACCACCATACTGTATTGTCTGGAGATTTCCTAAAACTAAGGAGCAGCTGTTGTTCTGTGGCAACTGAATACACTTTTTGTAATCAAGAACTATTGTGTCCAGGATGTTGACAAAACAGATGAACTACATACTGGTAAGCATATATTCATGTGAAGAAAGCCTCTTAAGGATATGTGGGTGCTTTGGAGGGGGGGGGATTAAGAGGGAATCCAAGAAGGTACAAATCTCTTGTCCTGTTGTAGGCATGTAGACAACGTTTCCACTTACTGCAGGTGTCTTACATAGAAAAATAATAAGTACGCAAGCATAATTATGCACGATAGTGTGTTCTGCCAGTAAGTCCTTGACTTGCACCTGACAAAGTCACTCAGGAAATTTTGTGGATGACTCTCATCCAGATATACATACATACACAAAATACTGAACATCTTTGGAAAAACGTCAAAGGCTGGGTTACGAATCACGTAACTCATCAAAGTATTTTGGGCAATATATATCTCTGCATCTTTTTTGTTACCAAGTTTCTAGAGGAAAAGCAGCAGCACCATTTTCTTTTTACAATATTAAGTCAGCACTACCCTCCTCAGCCTGAAATCCAGTGGCCTTCAACATAAAAAGACAAAAAGAAATCAGTAGTAGCTTATACCCAAGCAAATTCTGCACTTTCTGATTCTGATTAAGGAGAGTTTAATGAATATTTTCAAAGTAATACCATGAACTAAATGAAGTGAGGAGGGTCTGGTGGCATCAAAGCCAAAAAAAAAAAAAAAGTTAAGTATACCTTAGTTTTACCAGACCACTGAGCTGATTAACAACTCTCCTAGGGCTGGCCCGAATGATTAGACTTACTTAATGTGGCTAAGAACCAATTGGTTACTTAGCAACGGGACTTACAGCTTATTGTGGAATCCGAACCACATTATAGCGAGAAATGAATTTCTATCACCAGAAATAAATGCCTCTAACTCTTCATTAGCCGGCCAGAGAGCCGAACTCGCGCCTAACGAGGGCAAGGCCACAACTCTACCGACTCGCCCAATTAAGAGCTAAAAAACCCACCCCAAATGCCAGATAAGGACCTGGTTCCAGAGATTATGTTAGATCACAGCCCTGTCATTTATAAATGCATAGGTTGGATGAGGAGGTCCAGTGGGGGAAAAGCCTACCAACCTGGTAAGGACATGGTGCCCCAAGTTATGTTTGGTTATGCCACACCCCTATTATTTAAATTTGCAATGCCCTTTAGTTAGGTTAGCTGATGAAGTCCAGAAGGGCAAAGTCTCTCAGCCAGGTGAAGGCCCAGTGCCCTAGGTTAGGTTGTGTGTGGACAGGTCAGGTTCCAACAGTATTATCTATTCTAATTTAATGTGCCTAGACCCTGCAACTTTAAAGACCCACAACTCTTGGTTGGATTCAGTTAAATACAGCCTTGCCTATAGTTATTCTGAGTTTTCCCACAACCAAAAACCCTGGTTTCCAACTAGGGTCCCCATAATTGTAGTATATAATAAAGGCCCAATATCTCTAAAACCACTAATTGGCCATGGCAATGGACGCCAATGTTCAAAGCACTACAAAGCATAGAAAAATATTTTCATCTCCAGAGTGTGATCAAAGTTTTAAAGTACAAATTTACAAATTTATCAGTTAACTGAAACTCATTATCATTTTGGTATTATTTTACTTTAAACCAATACTCCAGGTTTAAAGTTTTTATATTTGCCATCTTAAGCATCCTTAACAAGCATAGTAGAAAAGCCATGCTCATATCTTTTGCAATTTTTCTGACGAATTTTGCTACCTCTTTGGATTTTTTCTAAGCCTTCCATTTATAACAACACTGTCAAGGGAGTGGAGCTCTTGACAGGAATTTGCGTCCAAGTTCACTTTGGGTAAGTATAGATTACTTATAAGGGATATCTGTAATTTTCACCCTGAACTGTAGATAGGTGGGGAAAATGCTGAAATGTGATTGGTTGTTTTATAAATTTCAAGTGTTGATTGAAAAAATTAGCTTTCCTTTGTCATGGCCCTTTTGGTCTACTTGTGTTGTTCTTGGTCTGTTTATTATTTTGCCCGCATTGCTAAATGCCACGACAGATTTCATTCTCCTCACCGAGATACTTGTTTACCTTCAGGAACGCGTGTTTTATCCCGTTCTTTGCAGTGTACCACATGCAAGTATAGAGGAGAACAGCACTTATGGTATTGTAGTGCTACAATCTAAAGTGAAGAGAAAGAAAAGATGGTGATATATTTTCTTAGTTATTTCAAAAGTACATACTTGAAAGGTTCACACATTCCAGCACACACCCTCCACCTCTTTAGTTACGTTTCTTCATGAACCACTATTTAATCTTCGACAGTTTGATACCAAGCGGGGTAATTCTAAGCCAGCTGTCCGCGGTGAGCTAGCCTATGGCAATTGACGTTTTCCTATGTTATTTTACCTGCTGAACAAGAATTCAAAAATGAAATTTTTATGATAAAATAACGTTTCACTTATACTTACCCGGTAGTTACATATAGCTGTCGTCTTTGACGTCACGGCAGTATTCAAATTTCGCGCTAGCGCTATCGTTACAAAAGGTGATCCCTCTACCCCCGCCCTCTATCGGGGTATCGGGAACCGTCCCAAGAACACTTCATAAGTTTTTGCCCAACTGCCCAGGTGAGGGGAGGAGGGAGGGTTATGATTATGTAACTACCGGGTAAGTATAAGTGAAACGTTATTTTATCATAAAAATTTCATTTTCACTTATACAACTTACCCGGTAGTTACATATAGCTGATTGGCACCTTGAGGAGGTGGGGCCCTGGCAGCTAATAAAATTCTTGGAATTATCTACTTGCAACAAGTTAGACATAGGTTCCTTACCTTTAAAGGTAGCTGACTCAGTGGTTACTGCCTCTGTAGTCTGCTGGCCTTTATATTGTGCCGAGAGGATATAAAGGGATCCGTGTGTCGGACACAATAAAAACAGTACCTGCCGTAGAGAACATGGCTGCGTGCGGACAAGTCTGATGCCCTTGATCAGGCGCAGTACAACGAACAACAAAACGAGGGATCACCTAACATTACCATAAAAACCAATACCAAAGATTAAAAACTGGAAGATACTAACACATCATGTATCTCAGGCAACCTTCAAAAAACAACAACCCCAACACCAAGGTGAAAATGTTAGTTAAGGAGCGGACTCCTTTTCACCCTCCCCCAACACCGTGTCAGTCGCAATAAAGGGCCCCAGCGTACTGCACTCTTCGAAAACAGTTTGCACGTCCACTAAATAATGCGATGCAAACACTGACTTGCATCTCCAAAAGGTGGACTTAACCAAGTCCTTCACAGATAAGTTTCTGCTAAAGGCTACAGAAGTCGAAACCGCTCTAATCTCGTGCGCTTTTACCTTAAGAATACTCATCTCCGAGTCAGCACACTGCTCATGAGCTTCTTTTATCAGGCTTCTCAAAAAGAAAGAAAGGGCATTCTTAGAGAGAGGCCTCGAAGGATCTCTAACCGAGCACCAGAGGTGGTCATTGGGACCTCTGAGCTTCTTCGTTCTCTGAACGTAGAACTTGAGAGCTCTCACAGGGCAGAGGTACCTTTCGGGTTCTTCGGGACCGACCAATTGGGAAAGGTCCTTAATTTCAAACTCTCTTGGCCAAGGTCTAGACGGGTCTTCGTTCTTGGCTAAGAAACCAAGAGTAGACATACATACTGCCTTCCCCTTAGCAAAGCCTACTCTCTTGTCAATCGCATGTAGCTCACTTACTCTCCTGGCCGTAGCCAGAGCTACCAAAAAAAGAGTCTTTTTCGTGAGATCCTTCAAGGAGATATTCGCCATCGGTTCAAAGGACTGAGACCGTAACCATCTCAGCACTACGTCAAGATTCCACGCCACTGGTCTCTTCTGGTCTCTCTTTGACGTATTAAATGATCTAATCAGATCTGAAAGGTCTTGACTCAAAGACACTTCAAGACCCCTATGTCGAAAGACCGAAGCTAACATGGCTCTATACCCTTTAATGGTAGGTACAGCAAGCTTTTTCTCTCTGTGGAGGAACAAGAGAAAATCGGCCATCTGGGCTATAGACGTCGAAGAAGAAGACACGCCTTCTCTTCGACACCAGGACCTAAACTGTGTCCACTTCGCCTGGTAAACATTGTCGGAGGATTCTCTTCTTGGCTTCGCGATAGCTTCCGAAGCCTCTCTTGAAAAGCCTCTCTTTCTGATGAGTCTCCTGACAGTCTGCAGGCGACAAGATGAAGAGCGGACAAGTTTTGGTGGAACCTCTGAAAGTGCGGCTGTCTGAGTAAATCTGGTCTCTCTGGCAGAAGTCTCGGAAAGTCTGACAGTAGGTTTAGAAGGTCGGGAACCACTCCTGGACGGCCAGAATGGAGCCACCAGAGTCATCCTTACGTTTCGATGGCTTGAGAACTTCGAGATTACCTGCCGCAGGATCTTGAACGGGGGAAAGGCATACAGGTCCAGGTCCGACCAGTCCATGAACATTGCATCCACGAAAACCGCTTTGTTGTCTGGAACTGGAGAGCAGTAAAGGGGCAGCCGAGTCGTTTTGTCGGTTGCAAAAAGATCTATGAGCGGGCGTCCCCATATCTTCCAAAGCTCCTTGCAAACTAGGGGATGTAAAGTCCACTCGTTGGATAGGACCTGGTTCTTTCTGCTGAGAAGGTCCGCTGCTACATTTTTCTCCCCTTGAATAAATCTCGTTACTAGTCTGGTCCCGATCTCCTCCGTCCAAACTAGAAGCTCCCTCGAGGTCTCGTAGAGGGACCACGAGTGAGTGCCCCCCTGTTTCCGAATGTATGCCAGAGCGGTCGTGTTGTCCGCCTGGACCAAGACGCATTTGCCTTCCACTTCTTTTTGAAAGGCTAACAGGGCTAAGTGAACCGCTTTTAGTTCTTTTCGATTGATATGCCAGTTTCTCTCTTCTCTTTGCCACTGGCCCGAAACTTCTTTTGTCCCCATAGTCGCTCCCCAGCCCTTGTCCGAGGCGTCGGAAAAAAGAGTTAGGTCTGGGTTCGGAAGCTGAAGAGGAAGTCCTTGTGACAGCCTTCCTTCTGACCTCCACCAACGGAGGCACTCCTTTATCTTTTCCGAAATGGCGAAAGTGAAGGAGTCCGGGAACTGTTTCCTGGGCCACTTCTCTTGCAGGTAAAACTGCAGTGGTCTCAGGTTTAAAGCGCCCCAGTTTTACAAACTTCTCCACTGAAGTTAAGGTTCCCACGAGGCTCATCCATTCGTTCGCGGAACAAATCTTCCTCTGCAGAAAGTCGTCTATCTTCTGCAGGCATGAGGCTATCCGTTGGTTGGGCAGAAAAGCCTGAAAAGTCTGAGAGTCCAGACTCACTCCCAAATAGACAATCTGCTGACTGGGAGTAAGGCAAGACTTCTTCTCGTTGATAATGAGGCCTAGAGACTTCGTTAATTGAAGAGTCTTTGATAGGTCCTCCAAACAGCTCTCCCCTCGAAGCAGCTTTGAGCAGCCAATCGTCGAGGTACATGGAAACTCGAATTCCTTCCAGGTGAAGATGTCTGGCTACTGACAACAGGATCCTTGTGAAAACTTATGGGCTGTCGACAGACCGAAGCAGAGGAACGGAACTGATAAACCTGTCCCTCGAAGACGAACCTCAGGAACTTCCTTGAAGCTGGATGTATCGGGACGTGAAAATAAGCGTCTTGGAGGTCTATCGAAACCATCCAATCCCCCTGATGTAAAGACGCCAAGACCGACTGAGTTGTCTCCATGGAGAATTTTGTCTTCTGAATGAAGACATTCAACGCACTCACGTCCAGGACGGGTCTCCATCCCCCTGATGCTTTCGTAACCAGGAACAGACGATTGTAGAAACCTGGAGATAGAGGGGCATGAAGCTGTTCTATCGCTTCCTTCTCCAGCATGGCTCGGACTTCTGAGCGAAGGGCGTCTAGTTTCGCGGAGTTGTGCGAGTACGCCTGTAAAGAAACTGGAGCCTCCACTAAAGGAGGTTTGGAAAGGAAGGGGATGGCATATCCTTCTTTAAAACTTGGATCGTCCAAGGGTCTGCCGAGATCTGTTGCCACTCTTGCCAGAACCTTTGCAGTCTGGCTCCTACAGCTGAATGGAGGACAAAGGTTCATTTCTTCTCTGGGGCCGTCGAGGTTCTAGGCGTGGCTTTGCCTTTTCCTCTGGCCCTGCCAAAAACACGTTTAGAGGGTCTTCCTTTATACTGTCCATACGAGAAAGCGGGGGACGAAACACCGCGCACAGAAGCGGTAGAAAGCACAGGTCTCTTCGCTTTCTTGGCAGACTGCGACAAAAGATCCTGGGTTGACTTCTGGGCTAATGCCTGGGAAATTGCAGCAACTAACTCTTGCGGAAACAGATGAGCCTTGTTTAAAGGAGAAAACAAGAGAGCCGACTTCTGGCTTGAAGAAACACCTTTTGCTAGGAAGGAGCACCAAAGTTGCCTCTTTTTGAGAACCCCTGTCGTAAATAAAGAGGCCAGTTCTACTGCACTGTCGCAGATGCCCCTATCCATGCAATCCACTACTCCTACCACATCATCCAAGAGCTCGGAAGGAAGATTAAAATCCTTAATCTTCCTGGCTAAGGCCGCAATCGCCCAGTCCAGGAAGCTCACAATTTCAAGAGTCCGAAATACGCTCTTGAAAACTTGATCCAGTTCGGAGGACGTAAAGAAGACCTTCGCAGAATTAAGTGCGGTCCTCCCTACTGGCATCCATGAGACTGGAGAAGTCCCCTGTGCGGAGGCAGCCACACCCAGGAAAACATTTCCCCAGTCTCATACCAACTCCGGTTACGGAAGGAACGACGAGGAGGGGAAGACAGAAGACGTTCTTTCCAATTTCCCTCTTCTCGGCCAGCCAAGCATCCATCTTCTTAAGGCCTTTCTTCGCCGAGACGGACAGGACAAGTTTGGTAAAGTCCGAAGAAGAAACAGAAGCCTTGTCCCTCTTGTACTGGGACCCAGGAGACGGAGGAGCCGCAGGCGAGAACGAATCAGGGAAGTTCTCAATAAAGAACTTCAAGAGCTTCTTGTAGGAAGAGAGTTGCGGAGACTTCTCCTCCTTACACTGCTCCTCTAAGCCCGAGAGGAGTTCGTCAGAAATTGGGGATAAGTCCAGCTGGACAACATCTTCATCCAAGTCTCCTTGAACTGAGACTTGAGTTACACGAGCGGGGGCTGGAAGGCTAGTGACATATTCTTGCTGTGTCACCGAAAGAGATTGAGCCTGTTGAGGAGCCATCGGAGGCGCCAAAGGAGGCGCAGTTGATACAGCAACCGAAGGTGGCGCCAAAGGCGGAGCCGTCGTTACCACAACGACAGGAGGCGTCAATGAAGGCGCAAGCGGCGGCGCTACCGGAGCGGCAGACATAGTCGTCGAGGCGGGCGCCGCTGGTATCACAGGAGGCGCCAAAGGAGGCGCAATCGGCACAGCAGCCAAAGGTGGCGCCAACGGAGGCGCAAGCGGCGGCGCTACCGGGGCGATAGAACGAGGCGATGTGGTGGGCGCCGCTGGCATCGTAGGAGGAGCCAAAGAAGAGACTTGATTTTTAGACAAAAGTTGTAAAATCGAGTCCAAACGGGCGTTAATTCCGTCAATCACAAGCTGTTGAGGTCCATCGAATGCTGGAGCAGGCGCCACAGGAACAGGAGACACAGGAGTCGCTGGCGCCAAAGGAGCAGGCCTATCAGATGTAATCGTCTGACAGGGAGGATCCGCCGATAACGAATGAGACGAGTCCGACAAAGAAAGCCTCTCCGGTTCTGCCCAAAAGCTACAGGAGGGGGAAGGATCCTCCAGAAGAGCCTTCTTCTTAGGAATCTTCAATGGAGAAAGCAGACGAGACCTCTTCAAAGGTCTAGAAGAGTCGCGAAAACGCCAACCTCTAGGCAGGGAGGAACTCCAACTGGATCCACTCGACACTCTCCGCTCCTCACCTTTTCGGTGGTGAGGGCCAGCAGCCTGGGAAGCGGCAACAGGACTGCTTGAGGGGGCAACTACTCGGGAGCAGGTCCCACTCACCTCCTTTCGGCTTTCGGCATGCCTTCTCCCTGGAACCTGGGAGCCTGACAGGGGCCTAGACCTGGGAGCGTGAATGGGCCGAGAAGCTACCTCCTCCACAACACTTACACAAGGCACAACACTCGTATTATCACTGCGGTCTACTAACCGCTGCAAATTGTCCCCCATTTTCTGCATGGAAGACATAAACGCATTAAGGACTGACACGGTATCAGGATTGGGAGAAACGGTGTCCGGGGTAGGTAAAACTACAGGAACTACAGGGGGAGCAGGAATAATAGGATTTACAAAAACCTCTTGACTACCTCCTGACCTCGAAGACCTAGAAGAGGCCTTCCTAATCCTATCTCTTTCTAGCTTCTTCATGTACTTCCCCAAAGCACTCCAGTCAGACAAAGTTAGAAGTTCACACTCGTTACAAGTCAAATCAGCAGAACATTTTTGCCCCCTGCATGAAAAGCACGAAGTGTGCGGATCTAGACTAAGCTTAACAAGCCTGGTTTTGCAGCCTTTGCTGCAAAACCGGATACCACTAGAACCAGAATCAGACATAATAGTCCAACTAATAACAACTCTCAAGCAATAACTAGCGCCAGCAAAAAACAACAAACCGAGTACTTCACCTAAAAAGGAATTAGAAGTTCGAATTGTTGAGAAATACTACCAGCAGCAGAACCGTATTACCGGTTCGGCACGGCAAAAACTAATGAAGTGTTCTTGGGACGGTTCCCGATACCCCGATAGAGGGCGGGGGTAGAGGGATCACCTTTTGTAACGATAGCGCTAGCGCGAAATTTGAATACTGCCGTGACGTCAAAGACGACAGCTATATGTAACTACCGGGTAAGTTGTATAAGTGAAATAATATTTTGTTGGTCAGCTGTAACTAAAATGTAATTAACCCTTGAAAACTGCACATCTGTACCAGTGGGCAGAGAGAACCGCTAGTGGGTCACACACAGCTCAAGGTTAAATTACAGTTTAGCAGCAACCAACCGGCAAAATATTACCTTAAAATCTTGTAAAGCAAGTAAAATAACATAGAAAAACATCAACTGCCATAGTCTAGCTCCACTGCACACTATTCAAAGCTTTCGTAAACGGGAAACAAAACAATACCATTTCCGCTTTCAACTTGGGTGGCCTCTATAGGTCGCCATAGCAGAATGGTGCTGCGTGCCTTATCTGCATTTTTAAATATTACTGCAAGCTTGTATGTTCTGACAAGAGGCAATTAACTTTAAATTTTGTTCAGCAAGTAAAATAACATAAACCGTCAATTGCCAGTCTCTCACAGTTCTCGCTATGCGCAGAAAACCGGCAACTGGTGATTGGTGAGCCAAAAACTAGCCCATGCATGTTAAGGCTTAGAATCAGTAGTACTAGTAATTAATGAAAAGTCCCTTTGGAACGGCTCCCACTATCTATTTATTCGCCCTTCTTTTTACGCTTGTTTTTCGTGTTCCAAATGACATATATAACAGGAAATACAATAAGGTATCAAAACTTTTTCCCAAGTTATTTGCCCCATCAAAAAACCCAAATTCCCAAAGGGTCTCCCTTACTGTTAGCTATTCTCAAAAGGGTTTTACCACACCAGTTCTAAGATAATTTACAGCTTAACTATAGCCAAGCAACAAAATATTAAATTCATGTTCAGCAAGTAAAGTTCTATTGAAAATGTCAACTGCCATAGCCTAGCTCACCGTAGACAGCCAGCTTAGATCTACCCCAAGCGGCCCTCAAAATCTAAGAAAGTCCTGACCAGCCTAACGGTATCAGTGCTATTTACTGACATTCATGATCCAGGCGAGGGTATGTTTATAGGGGTGAAGCATCCCCAGTTTAGTATGGATGCAGTCCGCTAGGTTAGGCAAGGTACAGGGTCGAGGTCTAGGAGGACCAGCATATTAGGTTAGGTTCGTCAGTTGAAAATGCAATGTTTCAAATTAAAATTTTACCATTGTTCTTTTAATGTTCCCACATAATATGACAAATGAGTGTGCAGGTCCTGTAGGGCACATCTGGTGAAGTGGTACCAAGCAAGAAGCCTACTCTAAGTAGTTGAGACAATTGTTACTGTCAAATATGCCCTACCCTATTACCATATAAGAACATAGCCTAACCTGGTATTTTTCAAGATATTTTAGCATGTGGCTACTATACTTAAAATTTGCAAACACTTTATTAGTAGTTGCTTACCACAATTCATGTACAGTAGAAACTCATATCCCTATCAACATTCGACGTGCCCTTCCGTTCAATTCATCTTACGCCAGCCTTCTGCTCTCACGGGCTCTTGTTTTGGGGGAGCCCCTAACAAAAGCAGGCATGTTTGTATTAGGCTAGCGAGAAATCAATTCGACATGCCTAAATATAATACTCTACTCCTTTTACACGGTCCTTTATCATAGTCTATTAGTAACATCATTCAAATTACCAACCTTGAACCACTGCGCTTCTCCCGACACCGAAAATATGAAACACAATCGACTAGCGAATACTGTCTTCTCTATCATGGACCGGGAACAATTGCAGGAACAGTGGAATACACCAAGGCGGAAGAATACCACTGACAGGAAAATATAATAGCTCATTGATAATTACATTGCTCTTTAATGGCTTTCTTTGAATACTCCATTGAAATATAGCATGTGATAATGAGTAACTCTGTGATTATTTTTGATAAAATATAAAGAGGTAATAGCTGATGTTAGATATTTTCATGATTCTGCGGACTACTTTTCCGAGATCTTTTCCTCGTCTATGGTTTTCCCGACGCTTATAACCGAGGACCTGTCATAACGATGTCTTGATTAATATATATAGGCTAGGGAATCGACATAGGAATTCGTATTTGCGAATAAATCTAATATTTTTTGTCTATCATGCGACTACAATCAACATTGCCACATTTTCTTTCGGCCAAAGACTTTGCTAGGGTGTGCTTTACTCGATTGCCCCCCAGCAGCAGATGAAGCATACTAATTGTAGTAAATAATAAACAATATTATATTACAAAGGTCTTTGAGACTACATTATAATATAGTTACCATTTGATATCTTTGTCCTCTTAATTTTCTATACAATCAGCAGTTTAGTTTTGCGGGAAAAGACGTCACTGAACAAATATAACCAGTTACGCCCAAAGGTTACAAGTATTATTTGAACATGAATTAAATTTTGTTGTACACACACGTACATCATGTTCAACATGAACTGCAAACAAAACGTGAACAATATGTCACGTTGACATGTTTTGTGATTCTGAAGCTGTCTTTAGAATTCGATTTGTAAAATTTGTTAACGAAACAAGGTAGGTTTGTATTCATTCAGGACGTTAAAACACTGGTACCGAATAGTTTCTACCTTAAGAACACATTTAAACGTAATCTCTCTCTCTCTCTCTCTCTCTCTCTCTCTCTCTCTCTCTCTCTCTCTCTCTCTCTCTCTCTCTCTCTCTCTCTCTCAACATTTAAAAGTTGCTTCGGGAGAAAGAATGCTTGCGGCCTGCTCTTATTGATATTAATAACATTTGCGACAGAATGAAAAAAAATGGCCCCATATGGAAACGTTTCCTTTGATTTAATAAGATTATTGGGGAGATAAAATGGAAAGCAAGTTTCCACCTAAGTAGACATTGCTGTGATTGGATGAGGCGTTGCATAACTCGTTGCTAGCATCTAGTGAGAGTCTGAACAATTACAACATATGAACAAAATAAATAATAATTGGCAACGATTTTGAAATATATAAAACGTTGTCTTTAATTTTATGTAATCTACTGGGAATTTTTACGAAAGCTATATAAAATATGTTTACAAATCAACAGTGTTTATTATCAAAGGCAAAATCATTGTTACTGGTGCAGTACCTACTGATACCTAATGATATACAAATTAAAACCGTGACTAGCATAGCCAACATAGAAAGAATGACTAATGTCGTCATCTCTAAACATCTCTTACAAAAAATTTACTTTCTCTTCACGCAATGCATAATATAAAATGCTAGTGAATTAGATGTCATTTAAAAATCAGGAGAGTGCATTTATCTGAAAAATAAAAGCACTTGCATGGTGTTTGTAAGGCACGTTTAGTAATAAGAGCTGACGAATTCTTAAGAGACAAAGAAAATGAAACTCAATGCATTTGAAGATCGTCAGATTTAATAACGCAATAACTTTAAATTAAATCAAAATGAATATTTATAAATTAGCATTTTTATTGTGATAAGTTTCTCTGAAACCGTTAGTTTTGATTTCAGTTCTTAGTCACTACTGGGCTCTCCAAGTTACGATAACACAATTTACACAGGTCATATACTGTCCATATTATTAATTAAAAAGAAAAAAATGTTAATTAAGATTTAGATTAAACTATAAAATTTCTAGGAACAGAATTATTGAAAAATAAAAACTACATCAAAGCCAGTATAAGGTTTAGTTATAAATATATTCAAAGGACTATTTATGTAAATATAAAGAATAAGAACAAAACAGTAGCCTAACTCAACTGATTGCATTTTCTTTGACAGTTAAAACTTTCCGTCGTTACGAAGACTACCTACATCACTTGACCGAGTTCCTGTTGCAGTAACGCAGTTCATGCTCGAAAGCAGGGCTGACGGTAAATATTTCTTTGATAAGTGGTTTATATGATGATCTTAATAACTATTCAGCGTTCGAACGTGTTGGCCCTAAATCAGTGTTTGATTTGTAGGTTGAAGTTGCCTTATGTCAACGAAGGCGATACTTAAATAACATAGAAAATTTTCGTTCTTTAGGACTGCTGTTATTAGTAATACAGAGAGAGAGAGAGAGAGAGAGAGAGAGAGAGAGAGAGAGAGAGAGAGAGAGAGAGAGAGAGAGAGAGATGCTTACAGATATACCTACAGAATAACATTATAGAGTTCTTGTGCATGAACGCTAAACTTTAAGAAACAAATTAGAATTAACATAAAACTTTAGTTGCGAAGATTTTTGAGCAAATTACTTATAAAATTTACTACCATAGAATAATGCATACTGTGCACACGTACTGTTAAATTCTGGGTAATATAAAACAATCACTTAGATAGTTCCGAAGGAAATAGAGAAATATCAGAGTGACACTTTTTTTCTGTTTTAGATGTAGGTATTATTCACTAACATTTAACAGTGCAGAAAAATAAAACAAGGGAAACTGATTATAAGACCTCAAAACCGTGAAATATTAGTATATCTGTTGTAGCTCTGACAAGGAGGGTATGCTTATGTTCAGTTTGTCGGTCTGCTACCAGGATTACCCATAGTGTTGTCGGTGGGGTCTAGCGAACATATTACATAGGTGGGCCTCTTACTTAGCAAGACGGAATAAATTTTGAGATATAGGCGTAGCTTTTAATCTTATGAGGGCACCACATAATGGATGTAGTGTCAACAGAAGCTTTTGAACAATACGAGACCTAATATTCTTCTTCACTAAAAAAAATGAATGTGCACTGTGATGTGGAGGCTAAGATCAAGGACATACTTAAATATCAATGGCCAAACAGGAGGGATTTAAATGTAGTTATAAACTGTAAACCATATCAGAATGACACTATAGTTGCCAAATATAAAAATATGGCAACAATCCTTGATTGAAGCTGATATGTCTAGTACAGCTGCAACGAAGAGCTTGTTTAGAAGTCGCCAGTCATCTGTTTATGATAAATTTATATCTGGCAAGTACCCTCCGCTAATGAAACCGATGCACAAAGTGAGGTCAAGAACAATATCAGGGTCACAGTTACAATAAAAAAAGGTCAGGTATGAATTTAACATTCTTCATATCCTTCGAGCAATGTGAGAACTACATATAAACAGCTAACCACAACTGTTCGTTGAGACATCGACTACTGTTCATCATTTCTCAAAGTGATCACAAACAAGGAACAGCAATTACTACGGAGGCAAGAACATTCATTTATTTACACATTGAATTTCAAGTATTGTTTGATTAAGAATTCCCTTGTGCTGAGAATGAGTGATATCTTATGCAATCAATTTCCAGTGCCTCTTGAATTCCACTGTTTCTGCAGCGTTTATAATTGCCTTAGTATAATCAAGTTAAAACTAGTCCCCGGCATATGAAACAGCGTAATACTCTTCTAACACCTTAACTTTTTTAAAGCCAACGTTGCTATATTTAATGAAATTGTAACGTTTTCAAGGTAACTGATAAAAGTATGATTGCAATTTTTATTACGAAGTTATTTAGACGAAAACACTTCAGTGAATAAATGTTTCTCAAAAGGAAAATTCGGGGATTATGCAACCCTTCGCTTTGACGTTTCATATTCTCTATATCATTTGAACACTCTCATCGTGTCACCATTTAATTTCATCTAGTCTGTCTCTCTCACCAAATTCTTCATATCCTAGTTGAATAAAACAGAGTCTTCCATTTGTCTGGGATATCAAGTGTTGATGAAGATGTGGATTAACTTGATTTCTTTTGTGTTCGTAATCCCCCCCCCCTCATATATAATCTTATTTTTGTCTGTGGGTAATTCCCTTTGGGAGGTACAGACGATATTCTATTACTCAAGTATATCATTAAACCGAAACTTTATCTACAGAGACATAAATGTGTATGCATGTGTGTAAATAGGCTGTAGCAGCTCCAGGAAAAAAATTATAATCACTACAGCGTTCGCAAATTAACAGCTGAATTATGGATTTGCCCCTTATGTAAACAACTTTTACGATAATGACCAACACGAAGGGACTCTCACCGGAGTATAACCTTTATGTTCATGTGCAGGAAATAACGATATCTCTCTTGCACGTACAGTACTTTCGTGCTTCATAAAGTGAGGCACTTTGCTTTCCGATAATTTTCGATTCCATCTATCCTAAACCCTCTATTTTTATTTCCCCTCCTCCTTTTGAAAAGCTGCAAATTACACTAATTTCGATAACCTATTATTCTCCATTCTATTCATTCAACCACACCGTCCAAAAACACTTTGACCCATCTGTTTATTTACCTATGATAGTAAGTTTACCTAAGCTTCTGTATTTGTTGACATTTCTCATTTTAAGCTTTTCAGTGGTCACACATACTACAAAAACAGTTCATCTCAGAAATTTCTACCCTTTTGATTCATATATACAACCTTGGATTCTATGGATAATACAAGGCTACTTCAAAATCTTGCACTAACCCTGAGACTTCTTTGCTTTTCCAATTTTCTGACTCACTCCTTTAGTAATCCTATCATAATCAATTGCATTTACTCTCAAATACTTATATAATTCAACCTTTCCCAGTCCTTTCAGATTTAATCGTATTTTATAACCTCACTCGTGCTAACTTCCTTCTGTTCCTGCTTTTAATACATTCCCTTGAACTCTCTTCTTTTTGCCTACTGGCCCCACTTTCTAGTTTAAAGGCTTAAGTTTTATAGAGTCAGGTCAATAATCAAATCCCTCTTAATTTACTCGGAACGGCATTAACCTTGGCATTTTTCCTGCCGAACATGTCAACGACCAATGATGAGTTGAACCACGTGGCTCCTTTGTGAACCATATGGACTACTATTAGCCTAATACCGCTATTTCTCTCTCACTGACGCATGTGATGTTCTGGAAAACTTATTTTTTCAATATTTTTTGCACCACTTCATTCATATAGCTATTAGACACCCTCGTGCAGACCGACTTCAACATGAAACCAGTCACTCTCCTGTCTAAACATTATGGCAGAAGCTTCAAATCCATCATAAAATTCAATTACTCTAAAATCATTATTTTCAACACTTTACGTCATTAAAGCACTCTAAACATAGCATCATCAACTTTATTATATGTTATATTTACTTGTGCATTCACATCACCTACTAATTTTCTATTAATTCTCAAACTATTTAATAAACTTATGGCAAACACTTGATATGCAATCTCTTTGTCTTCCTTTCTGGATCAAAATAAGTAATGTTATTCCCCAAATATTTTTACAGTCTCCTCCATCACATGCACCTTTACGCAGTGAAACAATTTGTCCTTTCACCCATTACTATAGAACTTCTCCTTCATCCAGTCATAGCTGGTGTACTTTCGTCATTCATTCAGACAGTTTCCCTAAAGCACTTGGACCTCTCACTTGTTATCCTACGGACTCCTGGTGCCTTTTCATTCTTAACGTCTTAATGGCCTTCGTACATGCTCAGTGATCACTTTCATATCTAGGACTTACAAACTGACACACACAACACAAACATCAACAACAACACTATATATATATATATATATATATATATATATATATATATATATATATATATATATATATATATATATATATATATATATATATATATTATAATATGCGTTTATATATATATATATATATATATATATATATATATATATATATATATATATATATATATATATATATATATACATATTATATATATACGGCAAATTTTATATATGAGTAAACTGTCAATGATATATATATATATATATATATATACACATATATATATACGGCAAATTTTGAGAGTTACTTCAATGTTTAAGTTAATTAATAAAAAATATTTCAGACATTTTCATTGTATCGCGATTTTTTTCCGGAAATTTCCTTGACTTTGATTTTCATTTTGGTTTCATCTCAGATTTCTAGTGAAGTTAAAACATTGTGTATAAGGCCAGAAGTAAAGCTCAATGATTTTTAACATTGTTTTTTTTTTGGTTAGAAAATGATTACTATTACGGGCAGGTAAAAAGGCACAAGCGCACGCACATTAAATGTATACACACACACACACACACACACACACACACACACACACATATATATATATATATATATATATATATATATATATATATATATATATATATATCTGTATATGTATATATATATATATATATATATATATATATATATATATATATATATATATATATATATATATATATATATATATATATATATATATATATATATATATATATATATATATATATATATATATATATATATATATATATATATATATATATATATATATATATATATATATATATATATATATATATGATTTATTTGATCAAGTGACACAGATTTCTTATTTTTGAACCTTAAAAGAATGGTTGAAAACTTTATATTATGACCTTTTTGCTTGGTTCTTTTGAAACTCATTCTGCCAAAAGGAAAATGTGGGTGAACTTTGCAGCTTTCTATAAATTCGCTTAACAAAAGTGTTTGTTTTCAGACCCTTGATTCACTTCCTAAGTCGAGAAAGAATGATTATTTTCTTGGCAATTCATTGTGTTTGGTTTCCTTGCCTCTAATACATTTCTGCGTTATGAAATAAATTCTATATATCATGCGAATTACATCTTAACATAACTTGGTTACTAATGGTCAGGTGTGTGAACATATGTAAGCTTTAAGGGGAGCGCTGACTCCATAAGGCCCCACTATAAAGTTAGTTCTTATAACTGCCCTATAAATGAAGGGATTTGCTTCAAATTTTTACCCCTTATTCTTATGCAAACTTTAGGTAACATATAAATCATGAGAGAGCACATTTCTATTCATTTGATTATATTGAAAATTCCAGGGCATATTTCTTATATGACAAAGTAGTTTTTGTTCAAAAATCAGCCTTCTAACTGTCACAGTTTCATAGTTATTACAAAATAACCATTATTTTTTTTTCTTTTGCCATTTCTCAAAACTTAGTTTTTTTAAAAAATAAAGGCTTATAACTCCAAGAAGACTGAACCAAATTCGATGAAACGTTTACAGAGTGTAGTATAACTATATATCTTGATTTTGTACGTGGGAAATTCATTTTTGAGTGAAACTTTTTTTGCATATTATTTTTTAAAAGTTTTAAAATCTTTTTGTCAAATGCAAAAAAATAAACCTAGAAGTCGAATTTCTAAATTTCCCATGAGGAAAATTTTCTTTATTAGTAGAAGAATAAGTGGTAAAAATTTGAAGCAAATCCCTTCATTCATAAGGCAGTTATGAGCACTTACTTTATAATGGGGCTCTATGGACTCAGTGCTCCCCATAAGGCAATGCTTATTATTTCTCAATGTTGTTGTTATTTATTATCTAAGATGCTACAGGGCAGGTAAAGATATGGACACATTTAAATCAATAATTTTTTTTATGCATTAAGTTGTCATATACGAGTATATTAGACTCTTATCATGTAATCCCGAAAGAATTGTTGCTTTATCAATTTGCTGCTGAACTTCTCGAGCATAAACACTAATAGAGTAATTTCTTTAATGTAAAAAATAATGGTAATAAGTGATTGTTATGAAACCTTGATAATTATTTCCCGATATAAAAATACAGGTGTTAATTTAATAAGATTTATGTACGTAAGAAGACGCTAATGTGGATTTTGACGATCTCGTTGCGTGAGACGCTGGAATATGAAGTGATTAAAAGTTCTTGTGTTATAAATATTACTGATATGATGAGAGACTCGAGATTCAGATGGTACAGGCTTGTATGTGTTCAGGATGAGTGAGGAGGAACGGGCTTAGGAAGAACCTGTCGTGGTTAGGTGGTCCAGAGGGAGACTTAAAGGTTAGATGGGGTGATAAAGTGGAGGAGAATGTAAAAAAAAAAAATTACTGGAGGAAGAAGCTATAGAGAGGAATAGTTGGAGCAGACACGGCAAGTCAACTGACCCCTTAGAAAAGGGACGACAGTGGGAATGAAGAAAGAGTTAAGTATGCCTTAGTTTAACCAGACCACTGAGCTGATCAACAGCTCTCCTAGGCCTGGCCCGAAGGATTAGACTTATTTTACGTGGCTAAGAAAAAAAAGTATATCTTAGTTTAACCAGACCACTGAGCTGATTAACAGCTCTCTCCTAGGGCTGGCCCGAAGGATTAGATTTATTTTACATGGCTAAGAACCAATTGGTTACCTAGCAACGGGACCTATAGCTTATTGTGGAATCCGAACCACATTACACCGAGAAATAAATTTCTATCACCAGAAATAATTTCCTCTAAGTCTTCATTCGCCGGCCGGAGACTCGAACTTGGGCCTAGCAGAGTTCTAGCCGAGAACTCAACCGACTCGTCCAACGAGGAACTTTGGGAATGAAGGATATTTTTTTTACCAACTTTACTAGAAAACATAGTTATTTAGTACGGCAAAAAATAGTTATGACATGCACACAAATAATATTATATAATTACTTGTACATATGCAGTTACACCTCTTTAAGGTCTTGGCGTATCTTTAAAGAAAACCGCTAAAAGTGGGAATTAAGAGAGTATTCTAATGATAAGGCAGTCATTCATATGATTTTAATAGGAAGTGGATAATGAATACAATCAAAATTGCTTGGATAGAAAAAGCTTAATATATGTTAGAAATCCCAGCACTTCATTTTACAATAAAACAATTAGTGATTACTTTAGTGAAAGCTACAGTGATAATATATTATTTATATATATATATATATATATATATATATATATATATATATATATATATATATATATAATATATGTATACATACTATATATATATATATATTTATATGTATGTTATGTGTATAATATATATATATATATATATATATATATATATATATATATATATATATATATATATATATATATATATGCACTCAAAAAAGAGAGAGAGAGAGAGAGAGAGAGAGAGAGAGAGAGAGAGAGAGATTGGTGGTAGAAAGGGGTCGAAATCACAGACATGCATTTGCAAAAGCCCTTTGGTATTTTGGGATACCCTGTATTGTGTAGCCTCTTTGCCGCAACCACGCAGATACGTACCTGCCGCATGCCATTAGTAAAGCCGAGGGCATTCTGCCTTTCAGATGGCTCTGAGATGGTGCTGATACAGGCGTCTCTTGCCCACCTGGGCACTATATGTGGTGTGACGTCATGTGAAACGGGCGGAAGGTGAGCGTGTTGGAACGTGATTGAATGGATATGTGGATTGTAGTAGTTTTTCGTTTCTCGTTTTCTGCGTATTTATGTGATATTCACCGTTTTCTATATACAAAAACGAATACTTATAACACGCAGAGAGGTTTTGGTTCCAACCGCTGTATGTAGCGCTGATATTTATTGGTTTAGAATGGGTTTGTTAAGTAGGCTAATAGTTGCGAAATTCACCTGACTAGCGAGAAAACCGAAGTTCAGTCTCCTGTTAGGCCAGAGTGGTAAGGGCCCATTGCGTGAAAAGCTATGTGACTCCTTTAACATGAGCTACGAATTATAAAGGCATCTGGAGTTACTCGACAGAAGTGTCTAGCCAGATTCGAAAGGGCAGGTGATCACTAAACCTATCCTTAAACACTACTCGACGATCGGAGGGGTAACACTTTCTGTAGGTGAAACAGTACACACACATACACACACACACACACACACACACACACACACACACACACATATATATATATATATATATATATATATATATATATATATATATATTTATATATTATATGTATATATGTGTGTGTATGTATATATATAACTTTTTTATCAAAGGGCACACCGCTTTCTGTAGGTGAAACAGTACACACACATACACACACACATTTATATATAATATGTATATATGTGTGTGTGTATGTATATATATAACTTTTTTATCAAAGGGCACACCGCTCAGAATATTTCTAATGCCTGTTGGCTTGGTATTCGGTAATGACTTATATACGGAATAAAAATCGGTTAGTCAGTCTTTTTCTGCATCTGCTCTTCCTGAATAAAATTCAGTCTCACTTTTCCCATTCATCTGCACAGTGATTCACAAACAACTAAAATTCCCGGTTCATTTCTGTTCAGTGATTTTCCTACATTTTCTTTCCAATTTCATCCGTGGTTCTTATGTTCTAATTTTCCATTTTCCTTTTATCCTTAGTACCTATAAACTGGTGGATCCTTATCGAACAGAACCCTTAGGGGGCAAGTGCCGTCAGAGCACCTCATGTGGACTAAAAGGTGTCTGCAGCGTTCCTGTGACCTCTAGTTCTAACCACTTTCCACCCTTTTGCTTTACTTTACTTCC
>NC_089783.1:17084281-17101781 GCF_040412425.1 Macrobrachium rosenbergii | reverse complement strand
CCTTTGGATATAAACAGTAAAAGAAAAAGCACTAATAATAGCGTAAACATGATGTTAGTAAGATTGGTATAAGTGTACTACATAATAATTATCTACTGGTGTTCGTATAGTTTCGTATAATGATTAATGCATAATAATATAAATAGGTTCTGCTCAGATTAGCGCTGTTAACGTGGTAATTAGAATAGCAAAGTTTATAAATTCCGCATAAGCTTTCGAAGACTAAATGAGTTTATAAAATGACATTCAGTTCAAGTAAAAAAAAAAAAAGAGAGAGAGAGAGAGGCGTGAAAAATAACAGGAAAATCATTGGGAAGAATCCGACAAAAATCATGACTAAAAGCAGAACGCAATATAGAAACGAAAAATAGATAATGAGGCCAAACAGGAAAAAATTAAAACTGAGAAAAGTTATTCACCATGTAATATAAACTCTTGTCTTGCCTTATCACGAAACAATTATTTCATACTGAAACTGTCTGTAATTACATACCTTTACAAACAATCTTTTGTTAGTGATGGATTGTTATTAACCTCTGCGGTGTTTGCCGAAAATGACAGGATCTTTCATCAATAACTAATCATCATTCAATTTAGTTCATTGTCAGTAAATTCACTGTAGTTGCAGAAATAACAATGAGAAGATGATGAGTGATATAAGGTTATATCGATCGAATACCGAAAAAACTGAAATGCATCGAAATGTCTGAAGATACAACTTCATATTCAATTAATCTATAACTTTTAAATTTTATTAAAACTGATGTGAAAAGCCCAAAACGTCTGATGAAGGAAATTGTAAATCTTAATTGTTTTCGGTTGGGGGGGGGGGGGACTATATCATGTATGGCTAAAAAAAAAAAAAAAAAAAAGGCATGGCTAAAAAAAAAAAAAAAGCAACCATTCCCCACAATGAAAATAAAAACAGAAACCTTCAAAAATATTCTCTTACAGTTAAGAAAAGAACAAAGATACTCTAAGTTCACGAAAAAAGGAAAAAAAGCGCGTTTCAGTCCTGTAATACGAAATAGTGCCTAAACAAACTCTTCATAACTCACGAGCAGATCTCTATCTGATCCCCCAGGAGAACTACAGATGCCTTTCTTCGTTGCAAATGGAGCAGATGTGGTATTCGAACCCTCGCGCGACAGTACCAAGAAGCTTTGGGTTATCATAACAGGTGATCGAAGTTCCTGCGAACGGGATTAGAATCGCTAGACGGAGAACATGAAGGTCACATTTCCTGTCCAGTATTATGCGGAACATGTGACCTCTTTTACGAAGAGCATTTGTAACGAAATAGCAGGAGAGGATTACGCAACAGACGCTGAAAATCCTAATAGCGAATTGTGGAAGACAAGGAATCCTCAATATTACCAGTCAGACCGGTAATTTTGTACCGAATACAGCCTCAGGACTGAAAACGGTGGAAGTCATTGCTTAATTTATAAATACATACACATTAATGTGTGTATAAATATATATATATATATATATATATATATATATATATATATATATATATATATATATATGTATATATACATAATATATAAAGATAAATAGACAAATTAACTAATTCTTGATCATTGCGGTTTATATGAGTATCGTTTTTCCAACATATCTATGTATAGAATCATCTGTAATTCATACGGATGTTATTCTTTGTTCTAAGGAAGCCGTACTAATCAACAAGATATACTTAAGGAGGCACCGTAGGCGGGGACATACAGTAATATTTCCCCTCATTGGTCGTCAGGCTACAGATGGGGTGGAGTCAGATACAAAAGCCATGCTCATTGGCCGTCTTCTTTCTTTGCGGTTAATTGCTTTTCATAACCGTGTCTCTTGTACATTATGTGGGCGGTGTTTACAAAAAAATACTATTGATTGTTAAAGCGAGAAGGGGTAAAGAATCTATTTGCATCATACTGAAATATTTTCAGGAGAACGGCTCAGTCAAACGAGGAGAATCGTTAAAAAGGGGACACATGGCATCCCTCAGCTGAGTGCCAAGGTGCCATACAGTCTGGTGACAACCCAAGGCGTTTCATTAAGCAACCGTTTGTTACCAGTGGTTCTCCGGTGCCCTGCCTACCGCTCTTTGTCTCTTCCTGTCATTCTTGTTGCCCTCAAATACCCCTCACCATACCCGGGCAACACTACAAGACAAGTCGCCTCATCTGAGTCCGTCCTTGGTACGTGTGCAAGGAATATCCTAACTCCCCTTTGACCTTCAGTCACCTCGAAGGAACCAAAGATAATCCTAAATGTCTCTATTCATTTTTGCGTCAGTGAGAGAACAGTTAGGACTAAATATACCCTGACGTATCAGTGATTCAAAAATTGTAGTGGTTCTTGTGGTCTAGTGATTTTCCCCCAGTGTACGAGAAAAAAAAATAAAAGGGTGAAGGAAAGGATGGTGTCGTGCTAGGGAAAAAAAGGATAAAGTCATAGGCAGAGATGGTCCAAAAAGGTCCAAACTACACTTCGGATGCCATCTTAGGCCTACCCATAAAGTGTGAGTATTCCCCACCGGGATATACTCTGCCTCTGCAGGAGTCCCACTTAGAGGCAGTCTCTTCCTCCTCGAGCACATTGGCACCAGCCCCTACAGCACTGTCGTTAATGGCCGATGTCAGCCCTCGAAGCTCCTGCGGGAACCACGATGCCCGCTCGTCCTGCGGAGAGGAGGAGCCCCGCGGCCGCAAGAGGCACATCGAGGAGGAGAGCGAGGAGAGCCGCTTGGCGAAGACTCGAAAGAAATCGCCCCAGAGCTACGAAGAGCTGCAGCAGGCGAGGATCTTGGCCAACGTCCGTGAGCGCCAAAGGACGCAGAGTTTGAACGAAGCCTTCAGCTCCCTGAGGCGGATCATCCCAACGCTCCCCTCGGATAAGCTCTCCAAGATCCAGACGTTAAAGCTGGCCATCCGATACATAGACTTTCTCTACCAGGTGCTGGATACCGACGCCCACGACCAAAGGCTCTCTTCCTCCTGCACCTACGTGGCACACGAGCGACTCAGCTATGCCTTTAACGTCTGGAGGATGGAGGGAGCATGGGGTGGACACCTATAATACAGGTATTTTTAAGAATCTTCGTTTTCGTCGTCGCGATTTTTCTGTCACATTTTACCATTGTTTGTATCTCTTGTTTCTCAATATCAATGTGCATATGATGAAGTCCTTTGGTATACATAATTGTTACACATGTTTTTCAACAGGTAAGTTATGGACATTTCTCATAATTTCTAAGAACATAAAGGACCATTGTATTTAAAACATATTTTGGGCCACTGGTATGCAAAATCAGAAAATAAATGCCTGGTATTTTATTACTCTGTATTCGATATATATTCTGCCTAATAGTTTGAAGTTATGTGCAACACGTCACTTTTTCTGTTTTGGTTAACATATATTTTGCACTCACTTATTTCGATAAAAATAATTTGTTTTATTTCACAACGACCTCGGTGCAAAGAGCTCGCCTTTGAAAAATCGACGACTTCGGCGATTTTACTGAGGATTTATAAATAACAAGGAAAACCTTTTTTGACTTAATGAATTTTTCGAAAATATTCAGTGTTTGCCATAATGAAATTTTAAAAGGCGTGGCGCTACGTTAGTTGTAACTGATATGCAGCTTTTGGGCGAGAACCGCAGAAAGTCTCATACAAACACACATAAACCCAAAAACACATACATACACACGCACAGATACACCCATACAAACATACACACACACACATATATATATGTGTGTGTGTTTGTGTCTATGTGTATATATATATATATATATATATATATATATATATATATATATATATATATATATATATATATATATATATATATATATATATATATATATATGTGTGTGTGTGTGTGTGTGTGTGTGTATCCACACATAACAGATAACTGAATTAGGAAGCAAAGTATATAATCGAATATATATAAGGAAGTAGAAACTTGTGCCTAATGTAATAGCAATAGTAGTACTGGAGCAGGTAATATTAATTATTTACTTTTATCGCAACTCATAAAGCAGGTACTATTATCGATACTACCGGTACTGAGTAATAATAATAATAATAATAATAATAATAATAATAATAATAACAACCACGTGGTAAACAAAAACTCCATCGCCTCCCGAACAAAAGCTTTCGCAGAAAACCCATAGAAGGGAAAATGAATTCTCTTTCTCTCTCTCTCTCTCTCTCTCTCTCTCTCTCTCTCTCTCTCTCTCTCTCTCTCTCTCTCTCTCTCTCTCCGCTGATAGGAATCGAATCCCTGTTTATCCCTCTCCAATTCAAGACTGACCCTAGAAAGGACTCGAGATGGTAGCCGAAAGGAAACGAGGATAGGATATCAAGGGACCTTTTCCTGGCCCCTAATGAATTAAGGATGCCGGAGAGGGAGATCCTATTTTCCTTCTTTTCCAATTCCCTCCCGTTGCTTTCCTTTCTTTTTTTTTTTTTCTAATTAACGAGAATGATCTGGAGGGAGTAGGATGGGTCTGATTGTTTAGCGTCTCTTGTTTTTTGCCATTGTTCTTCTTTTATTGGTCAGTTCTTCTTTTTTGAAAATGATGGCTACTTTTTACCAGGTAATCGTGTTTTAATGAAGGAATTATTTGTGACTGATTCGTTTCAAGCTGAAATTTTTTCGTAGCCTATACTTTCTCATTTTCTGTTTTTTTCTGTTCTTTCTTTTACTTCCGAAATACTACATGCTACATAATTGTTTCTGTTAAAACTTCAAATGGTTGAGATTTTACTCTAAATTGATTTTATTGCAGGAGTTACAGTGTCTATGTTTCATTTCTGTCTCTTATCATAATATATTCACTTCCATTCTTTGCTAAACTGTTAATGACTAAATCAACTGAGATAAAATGCTGGAAGTAAAACAAGGGAAGCCACAGTATATATATATGGAAAATTTGGAGTGAGTTTTTACCTTGCTACGTAGAAAACTCTCTCTCTCTCTCTCTCTCTCTCTCTCTCTCTCTCTCTCTCTCTCTCTCTCTCTCTCTATGTATATATGCATATTATATATATGTGTGTGTGTATATGTAGGTATAAAATACATATATATATATGTATATATATATATATATATATATATATATATATATATATATATATATATATATATATATATATATATATATATATATATATATATATGCATATACGCACACACTGCAACATACTCCTCACCTTTTCTTGCAAGTTTTAAGGCGATACACAAATAACTAAAAGATAATCAAGATAGTTCCGGCTCCTTTGAAAGAGTCTTGCATTATCCCTCTAGTTATTAATCACTTTATATTAAAGAAAAAATGAAAACGTGTAAAAGATAAATACTGTAGCAACAAGCGAAGCTTACAGGGATGTCTCCGGTATTTTGAAGACCTGTTCAAAGCACACACAAAAATAATTAACAACAGCGTGATATAATTTTAATTTCAAAATCAATTTTCACATTTAAACAAGCACTTTTTAATAATTGTATAAATCCTTACAGAATGTAAATACATAACGAAATGTACGCAAAATAACGCTTGTAATACAAAAAACATTGAAAATATACAAAACGTAACTTTGGATAACACGAAAGCGCCAATATTATTGGACGGTACGATGTTGTGTATACAAAGGCAAGCAAGACCCTTCCTGCCTTTGGGATAGCATAGTTTGAAAACAGTGCAACATCTCTACCACTCCTCCCACCCAAATTCTGGCTTATAAAACCTTCCAAGGCATGATTATAAAAACTAGATACGCAAAACTGAGCATAAGTTTCTTTACAATCGGTGCAGAGAATACAAAACTACTTGAATTTTTATCCTAGTAAGATTATTTCTTTTTTAAGGGGAACTAAAATATACATAAATACTTTTAAAAATATGGAATCTAGCCAAAATTTATGGAAAGAAATCTTGTTTGATACAAAGCCTACCGGATTTTTACCGTCACTTCTGCAGAATGTACGTTTATAAGCACGTATGACGAAAAATGTACTGAAAAAGTATATTATAATCTTATGTAAAATTACGAAGCCTAGTCAAAATTTAAGGCCAATGGGAGAACACGTCTTTGAAACTCCTTTGTGTTTACGACACCCGAACCATTTCCTTTGAACTCGGCAACTCTCTCTCTCTCTCTCTCTCTCTCTCTCTCTCTCTCTCTCTCTCTCTCTCTCCCTCTTCGGATCAGCCTCCTTAGAGAAAACCATAAAAGTTTTTATAGTGTGTTCTTACGTTACCAAAGAAGGTTACTGTACATGTTATAAAAGTATTCAGGGGAGGTTTGAAGCGTTGATACCGGTACGAACACGAAGTTTTATCCTTCATGGAGGCTCTTTGGGTCTTATATTGATATTGCGACTTCCGTATGATTTCCAGGCATATTCTACATACCCTCGTAAGTGCGGGTTCGGTTTATGCAAAAGCAAAAGTTGTGTGAACACACAGGCGGATACGCAGTCGTGCTTATGCATGTATGGAGGTCTGTAATCATGGACATGCATGGATACAAGCCTATTCATGCGGGAAAGCTAGTGCGTGCACATGCGCATATGAAAATTTGCATGGATGTTTGCATATTCAAGGGAGTCGGGATCAAAGTTGTTTGTATACGTCAGTGTCAGCGTATACGCGCCATTATCAGTGAATAGAATTGCACAGTACTGATTCATCTACTGAGCAATTTCTTTTTACTTCTACGCGTCATTATCAGTGAATAGAATTGCACAGTACTGATTCATCTATTGAGCAATTTCTTTTTACTTCTACGCGCCATTATCAGTGAATAGAATTGCACAGTACTGATTCATCTATTGAGCAATTTCTTTTTACTTCTACGCGCCATTATCAGTGAATAGAATTGCACAGTACTGATTCATCTATTGAGCAATTTCTTTTTACTTATACGCGCCATTATCAGTGAATAGAATTGCACAGTACTGATTCATCTATTGAGCAATTTCTTTTTACTTATACGCGCTATTATCAGTGAATAGAATTGCACAGTACTGATTCATCTATTGAGCAATTTCTTTTTACTTATACGCGTCATTATCAGTGAATAGAATTGCACAGTACTGATTCATCTATCGAGCAATTTCTTTTTACTTATACGCGTCATTATCAGTGAATAGAATTGCACAGTACTGATTCATCTATTGAGCAATTTCTTTTTACTTATACGCGTCATTATCAGTGAATAGAATTGCACAGTACTGATTCATCTATTGAGCAATTTCTTTTTACTTATACGCGTCATTATCAATGAATAGAATTGCACAGTACTGATTCATCTATTGAGCAATTTCTTTTTACTTATACGCGCTATTATCAGTGAATAGAATTGCACAGTACTGATTCATCTATTGAGCAATTTCTTTTTACTTATACGCGCCATTATCAGTGAATAGAATTGCACAGTACTGATCCATCTATTGAGCAATTTCTTTTTACTCCGTGGCCACACAAGTGTCTTAAAGAGGTAGATGTTTTGTTTATGAATAAATAGAGACAACTTTCTTCGCTTCTGCTCGGGCAAAATGATAAACTGAGGAAAAGCCTTGCATTAAGAGGTCATAGATTTTTCTCTTTTTTTTCTATTTGCCGGGCGGGGAAGAGGGAGTCCACAGTAAAATTGCTAATTATCTATGATATGCACAGAGAAATGGTACGGAAATAGAACTAAATATGATTTGGGGAAAAAATGGTACTTTTAAAAGGATTTTTTATCCTTTCCATGGTTAAATCATTTCCCAAATACCATGTAATTCCTTCAATTTATAAAGATAACAGACGATTCCGAATATTTTTTTTTCTTTTGTGCACAGTGCAAAAATATATTTCCATATTTTCCATGAAAATAAATTTGTCCCAGGGGTAAATTATTAATTAGTTACTTATCGTCAGTCTACATGGGCGAAAGGTTTTCGGAAAGGAAGGTCTAAACAAAATAATTGAAAATAAAAGGAAAGGCAAACATTTAAAATCTTTACTGCGAAAATAGGGAATGAAAAATTTGCTCTAACAGTGGTGAAGAGTTTTAATACGCTTCTCAAGGAATGTTTTCTTGAAAGAGATCTTTAGTTAGTGGCTGGTATTCCATGACAAAGGGAAGATAAATCTCGGAAAAACAGATGAATATGTAAATAAAAAAAAAAAAATGCTTCTTTGAAGTGAGGGAACTCTAAAACACTGAATACTTACAAAAAGCTCTAGTATTTTTCACGTTTGCGTAATATTTATTTACTTTATTTACAATACATAAAACATTATTCTTAAATAAAAAAATGATGGTAAACTTTTCAGGTTAAGTTCTCACATCCCATTAAAGAAAGCATATAAAATTGAAGACATTACAAGTCGTAAATAAGCAAAGGCTGAAACGAACACACTAAAGCGATACAAGTACCGCACGGACCTATGCCTTGTTTTTGCATCTACTCGTACTTTGCTCATTCTCTCACCTTTCCTCCATCTAACGGTCGGCTTTTGCCTCTATATCTATCCCCTTGAAACTAACCACCTCATTTCCATTTTCAAAGGACGACGATGCATTTCAGATCGCAGACATTAGCCTTGCTCAAAAGAAAGTGGAAAGTGTAAGAGTGAGCGTCGGGGGGAAAAATAGAAATTTGGGAAGACTTGCGCGGAGTAGGATCATCAGCATAATGTACCTGGGAAGGAGTGGGACGGAGGAGTTATTGATGGCGGGAAAAGAAGCTGCATAAGAAAAGAAAGCCGCAAGAGCAATATTTCGATTAGCAAGGTAGGAGGCGTGGCTTAGATATCCGTTTAAGACTTTTATATGACGAGAGAACAAATATTTATAATCGTGGACATACGATGAGATGGGTGACTAAAATGTGTATTAGATTACGTAGTGCAGTTCTGGAATCATCTGATCTCCAAATGTCTAAGCAAGGAGTAAATTCATTCCTGCTTTCTGCTGACGTCTCCTGAATTCAGGCGTCTCGGTTTTATTTTCATTACCTCATATTTATTTATTTATCACCTTTTCTCATACCCTGTCTTTCTCTGCGGGCAGATTTCCCTTTGGAACCCCTTGGCTTTATAGTCCGTTATCTCTGTCCATTAGTGCGTTCATCTGAAGATGAAAAAAACCAAGTGGTTTTCCATTGCACCGAATTAGAGATAAGCGTCGTATAATTAGGAGGGTAAGATAATACATCCAAGAAAGAGTACTGAAAACAACAGAGAATTGCAGATGCGATATTAGCAGGTGTAATTACTTTAACGGATGATATTTAGCGCAACGCTGAGCAGAATCTGTCAAATGAATATGAACCCTTGTCAGGAAGGCTCTCGAGTGACACTGAATGAATTTAGGTATTGATTGAAAGATAATCCATAATGTTTTAAATTATTCAAAAGTATTAGCATAAAATTGTTAGTATTTTAACTTCCAGTCTCAATAACACTTTTCTTAGCTAGTAAAGGGGCATAAATGTGCTGTTTTGTGCATTCAACGTTCATACCTCTTATATATATATATATATATATATATATATATATATATATATATATATATATATATATATATATATATATATATAGTTATATATATATTTATATATATATATATACATATATATACATACATACATATATATATATATATATATATATATATATATATATATATATATATAGTTATATATATATATATATATATATATATATATATATATATATATATATATATATATATATATATATATATATATATATATATATATATATATATATATATATATATATATGTATTATATATTTGTGGATGTGTGTGTGTCTGTTATAGAAAGATATATAGATGGATAGAAAGCTGATGTTACGTACGTGAATTCCGGATGCGTAAGTAAGTGTTTTTGCTTCATAACTGACTTCTTCTAGACATGTTCATAACCGGCTAAAGTCGAATTTGAATGTTTTTCTGAAAATTTTTTTGTGTTTCTCATAATTTTGTCTTTAGTTATGTCCTAACCTAAACTAGCGCATCGTAGTGCCCTGTGTACTATTTGCTCAATAGACGGTACCTTCAAACCTCGCTCCAGACACACCATAACTTGGTATAAAGAATACATCCTACCTAGTCTTTCCTAACATAATTTAACCTTACCTCCGTTACCATATTCTAACTTTTCTCACGATAGCAGCTATGTCCGAACGATAGCTTTCCTAATATAACATAATCTAGCAAAAGTTGCTACGTCTAACTCTTCTTGATGTGGTAATTTTGATACATCTTTCGCAAGATGGGATACATCCTGACCTAAGCTTCCCTAAAATAAGCTACTACCGCCTCATTCTACCTGGCTGAGGAATATGACCAGAGGCCAAGCTACATTGCCCCATTTGGAAAACCACAGCTGGCATTACAACTGTACATGAGGTGACGGAGTGTCTCACCTCCAATATTTAGGTGTTTAGCAAGGCAGTGTACTCGGATTATTCATCACGGGCGAGTAGGCTAGTAGTGATGTTTCCAATTGCCTGTGCGAGTAGCTACTACATTGCGAGTAGATACTACATTGCGAGTAGATACTACATTGCGAGTAGATACTACACTAGGCCGTCTCCCTAACAGAGGGTGGTTTCAAAGAAAGCACTTACTTATACTCACTTATTCAGAAATATTAAGCTACCTATGTCGTTTAATATCCAATTCACTGTACCTCGAGATTAACTTGCACCCAAGGGGAAGTGATTGTTGATGAATGCTTCGTCACCAGTGGAATTCGAGCTGCTGCCTGGTTTCGAAACAGTGAGTTATAGTGACTTTAGACCACTGAGCCATCAAATCGCCGCTGCCTCAGTAATCAAAAGTCACTATACATCGTAGTTTCTACATCAAGCCCCTGACGACGATGTTCAGTGACTTTTGACCACTGAGCCGCCTAGTGGTCAAAAGTAACTAATTATTCATCTCTGTATGTGAAATAGGCAGCGGCTCGAATCCCGCTGGTGACGATGCAGTTATCGACTATCAGTTTCCCTTGGGTGTAAGTTATCCTCGAGGTATAGTGAACTGGATATTAAACGAAATAGGTGGCTTAATATTTCCGAAAATAAAAAATGACACGGTGATTGTGTTAAAAAATTCACACACACATACACACACACGCACACACACACACACACACACACACACACACATATATATATATATATATATATATATATATATATATATATATAAAACTTATATATGCCGTTGATACGGCACTACAGCTCCTCCTATTATTACTAGCATCAAATATCAATATCACCATTGTTGTAATTATAACTGCTAATAAAAACACTACCTTTTCTCTTGTTAATGACCTTTAAGGTCAGCAGTGATGTTAACAAATCCCATGCCCAGACTGAAGCAATGGTTTTTTCTGTGATAAAGCAGTCACAATATTAGCAAAAAATAATAACGATGAGGAAAAAGAACAGCATCGCAATAATATCTTTACACTAACAACATAACAATAATAATATAAAATTTATATATAAGTGAAAAACCAGCTTATTGCCCAGTGAGAAATCTCAATAAAGTTTCATGTATCAAAAAGAACTTCCTCCGCCAAATATTATTTCTACACCAACACACTGACTCTCCCGTGAATGACAGTTTAGGTTGCATTCGTGCTTCGTTTACGCTGAGGTAGGTGATTCATGTACGATTACTCATGCATGCAATAGCCTGGAACTAATAAAGACAAAAGCAGCTTCAAATTAGTTCAGTTAATTTATTATGACCAGAATTCTTTTTCAGCAATCACCGGGTAATACTATTCCGGCGAACAAAAATGCAATTATTTCTGATCGAAATATTTTTCAATTCGTTGCCTTTGATGCTATTTTTTTTTTTTTTTTTGACGTCGAATAATTATGCATTTCGGGTGGGGAAAAAAATAGAAAATGCTGCGTGCTCTGAACCATTAAAAATCATTAAAGTCCGGAAGATCCATCACAAAACTCATATTCACTGGCACCTAGAATCAAAATAGAAATATATACTTTTCACGCAATACTAATGTCAATCAAACGTAGCACAAACGTCAAGAAATTGATGTTCTGTCTGATACTGTCATACAAAAATAAAGATACAAAATTTAACCAACTTAAAGTATCACTGAAAAAAAAGGTCAAAGACCAAAATGAAATTTTATGTAATTTGGAATGAAACGATGAAAAAAAAAAATCAAGAAAATATAATACTATCTGACGTGAAGAAACACAGGAATGGAAAAATAATTACCGTAAAGGATTCTGCACAAAACCGTGAAAATCAAAGCTTAACTCGAAAGTCATGACGAAATGTTCATACGGAAAAGTGTGAAACTCGAAAAGTCAGTGAACCCTACAACGTAAAAACTTACGTAAAAATGAATATACTGACGAAAGTCTGCACGGGTTCTTCAAAGCGTAGTCAAATAGAGTTTAATGAAGCGCAAGAATGACGAATTTCCAGACAGCCGGGTTAACGATGCAGAGCAGAAAGCGGAAGCAATATCTTGCATAAGTAATGGGGCCCTTCTTTTCGTCTCTCTGAGTATTTAGTGACTTAATAATTCATCTATTTAGTTTTCGGCTTGTTTTTTTTTTAACAATATTTGCATAGACATGGAGAATAATTAGAAATGCCTCTTTTTGTGAGGGGGCGAGGGGAGCGTTTCGTGACTGTTATATAAATGACGAAATGATCCTCATATCTTTATGGTTTTATAAGTATTCAGTAACTTGACCATTCAGTTATTCAGCGTGATGCCTGAGGATAGAAAGATTAGATTTAAGCTCCTCAGTTTAAAGCATTCATCTAATAAGGTGATTTAGGTTATCCTGAATAAACAATGAAAATACTCCATGTCGATGGTCTTCAATGTGTTCAGTGAAAAACTGAGCCAGCTATTTTGTTCAAATGAATGTTTACATTTTGTATGGGCAAAGCAAGATGTACAGAAATTATTCATTTACCATAAGCCACCTGATGAATGTGTTTACTTCTTTATACAAACGACAACTCACTCACTCATTGATGGAAATATCCCCTTAGCACTTTGACAGTCGAAAAAAAGTTGAATGGGTGGCAGTTAATTTTGCAGCATTCATCATAACTAATAGTGTCATGGTCTTCAAGCGTCTTTCTGATACACAAACTAGCTGGGATAAATATTTACATTTTCGATATGAAAGTAATTTATCACTTTAATTTAATATATGGATATTAGCAAAAGTAGAACGAAAGATGAAAAACAGATAATATATGAATATGATATATTTCCATATTAAGCCTTTCAGCTTACAGCATGCAAATAGATGACGTCATGATAATGATGATGATTAATGATAGTAGTAGTAATTGTGGAGGTGTTATTATTAGTAATAGCTTAATAATTGTTATTATTAAGCCACCCAATATTTTACTACTCACCAGTTTGACCTTTTATATTATTCTGAATTATCGTCTCAGCTGCTAATTTTTCTGGAAAGTGGTTGTAAAAACGTCAGGAAAAACTGCTCAGAAGATAAGAATGGGAAAAAAATCATTGCCAAAACAAACTACTAAATATCCTTGCCCGATTTATTTGAGTGCCCGTCTGGGTCGGCTTCAAATCCTAGAAAACACCTGAGCCTTGGATGGCTTTTATTTCTCCTTTTTCGATTTATTTACTTTTCGTTTCATTTTTTCCTATCTCAAATATATGACTGTGTTCAATACTCTACAAAGTTTTGCGAATCGGGAAATAGAATAACGTATTCTTTAGAATAGCGGGGAATTATTGTGAACGTTCGAAGTTGCAACTACAGGATAGCGTACAGTAGTCATGGACCACAATAAAAAGAGACAAGAATATTACCAATAACAGACTTCAAGGATTCTCATGGTTTTCAGCTAAAAATACATTTGACATAAACTGGAAGTTCATTTGAAAAGTCATACGTCATATCCACTTCGAATGTAAATCACAAGCAACCAAGTTCCACCATTAAGTGTTAAACTAAAACGAAACAAAAATTAGGGTTGTTGATAAGAAGGTAGGATTGAATCCTAAAGAAACTGTAGAGTCGTTTCGTAAATAAAGGAAGGTTATTCAGTTACAATTTCTATGACCGTTATTTTTCTGTGGTTTTCTACTAATTTAAGAAAAGATAAATGCCATAATACGTAAGTTGAATATTGAATATGTTCGGTACTTCACTGAAGAGGTTATAATAAAGGCATTACAATACTTACATTCTGGATAATAAATTTTCACTTGAAATCTTTTTATTTATACGTATGATAATCTCATCACACAAAATTCTAATAATAATAATAACAATAATAATAATAATAATAATAATAATAATAATAATAATAATAATAATAATAATGATGATAACAAAGTCAGTCATCTAACCTACTCTGTGCAAGCGGTGTGATCAGACCAATTGTTTGTAAGGGAACAGGAAACTTCACAGAATCACTAAAGACAGATCAGCTGTATCATACCGATCGGTATTTGCCCAATTTATAAGCATCATCGATCAACCGTGTTCAGTGTAAACACTTAATCTCAAACGATGGTTGCTCTGCTAACAATGCATCATTTCTGTCGGTGATCATCTGATATCCCGTTCACCCCAAAACAAATATTGGTCTGAGTGTGGTTCGGTTTAATAATTGAGTCTGCTTTCTACTCTGTTTCGGTACATTTCAATGACTGAAAGAAGTAAGAAGGGGACTGCGAGCGAAAAAGATTTCTTGTCTATGACCTTACGGTGTGCATTATCTCTCTCTCTCTCTCTCTCTCTCTCTCTCTCTCTCTCTCTCTCTCTCTCAAGTTCCTCATTGGACGAATCGGTAGAGTTCTCGGGTAGCACTCGGCTAGACCCGAGTTCGAGTCTCCGGCCGGCCAATGAAGAGTTAGAGGAATTTATTTCTGGTGATAGAAATTCATTCCTCGGTATAATGTGGTTCGGATTCCACAATAAGCTGTAGGTCCCGTTGCTAGGTAACCAATTGGTTCTTAACCACGTAAAATAAGTCTAATCCTTTGGGCCAGCCCTAGGAGAGCTGTTAATCAGCTCAGTGGTCTGGTTAAGCTAAGGTATACTTAACTTTAAGTTAACTCTCTCTCTCTCTCTCTCTCTCTCTCTCTCTCTCTCTCTCTCTCTCTCGCTTTTTCGAATTGGCTTACTAAACTGAACTTCTATAAGGCATTTTTGTAAGCATACCTCCAGGACATAGTTTCCTATTATTGATCACAATCTCGGCCTATGCCAGTGGCAAAACCTTTCCGAAAATTCCTTGAACTGTGGAAGGCAACTGCAGAAAGTGTTATGACATCTTAGCTACTGGTTCTTGCCGTTGACAAAAATCATAAAAACATAATACGAGGCAAAGAAAAATAAACCACCATAACGTAGCAAAAAAAAAAAAAAATCTTCTTCGTTTAACGTGCTTTTTCCCATTTTTTATATGGGGTAAGCACGATGCCTTCTTTTTTGAAGGACTTTGATTTGGCGTTGGGGTAGACCGTAGCCTCGATCGGCTGCCCTGCCTGACATCGCTTGGACCCCGGTAGCGCATGTGTTAATAATAATAATTCGTACTCATATATTGCTCCCTTTCGAAAGAGAAGCCAATCATATCATAGTATAGTCAATGGTCAGGGGCAATACAAGGAACACCTTTCTCTGGACTAACACTAAGCTGGAATGAATAGGGCTTTATCTCCAGCCTGACTTTTCAACATAGCTCACGAAAATCTTAGTCTATTAATATAGAAACTTGTGTAGCGTGATCCCCATCCACAACATTTCATATAATTCCAATTATTAGCAACTGTACAATACTGCCTGGAATCGAGGCTAATGAAGGGAGCTAAAGAGAAAAATTCAGCAAGCAATTACGCCGCTGTGAAGTCTATAGATGCCTGACGCAAAGTGACAGAACAGAAACATATACCTCGAGCTAAAATAGTCTAACAGCTTATGCGTAACACCCATTCTTGGAATTGACAACAAACGCTCCTAAAACATAACTCACTGGAAAACAATAAGAAAATGTTCTTTTTATTGGGAGTGGTCTATAACTAATTGAACTGACGTAAATAAATCGTATGCTTTCAATTCGAAATATACCTGATGTTTTTCTTTCATATTTTGCCTGCACTGTTGCAGTATTTCCGGTTCCTTTTGTTCAGATGGATACTTTTGCTATCTATTGTTTGAAAATTCGTGAGTTGCGGCAGCAAATATATCTGACCTCTCTCATATGAGTTGCACAGTGTTATTAAATATTGAAATCATTATGTTCTGAAAGGCATTAATATAGCTTTAGAGGCTATTTGAAATCTCTGGAGTCAATGCAAAGAAAATCGGTTGATAAGAAAGTTTTGATGTAATAGTTTATCTACAACAAATAAAAAAACTGAATTAACTATAGTTGATTTAAAAAGGTTTTGTGACATATTATTATACATAACGTATCCTGTTTTCATAACGTAGATTTCATAAAGCAGAACTGCGATATGTCTCATTGAGTAGCAAAATTATATGTACTGAAAATGTATACATACCGAAATTATTATTAAAAATATCCAGAAATAAATCAATATATTTTTCGTTTATTAAAAAAGGGCTGTGAGATTACTATTCCCTATCTTTAATAGATCATTCAAATGTTTTTACCCTGAGTTTGATCAGAGAGTTAAGTCCATAACTGTAAATACTAGGCGTTTTATGTTATCTCTTCAAGAAATACGCACTTCAAAGCATTATTATATATTTTTAATTGGATTACTAACAACATAAGCATACTTCACGAGAGTAAATAGGTTACTCGGATATGAACATTGCAGTTTAACTGCAGCCGTGGGAAAATATTATCTTGGATATCTCTGTCCTAAATGAATCTACTTTGTGTTTGTTTGAAATCTCTAAAGAACTTGAAGTCTGCTGAAGTAATAATATTAATAATAGTAATAATATTAATAATAAATAAATAAATACATCATCGTTATCAAACCTGTTTACATTATATCCAACAATTATTTCCAAGTGGTAGACATGATGAATAAAGATTCGCGTATCACGTTTAATTTTGTTTTCTTTTAAGTAGTCTATTCATTTATTCTTTTTCTGAAGGTCCCTTAGTCAGACAACGCTCAATTTAGTCGCTTCACATTACACTGAGTACCATGATGCAAATTCAAAATTTGATATTTTCCTGAATCAATCTAAGAGATGGAGTGAGCTGACCAGAATAATATATATATATATATATATATATATATATATATATATATATATATATATATATATATATATATATATATATATATATATATATATATATATATATATATATATATATATGTATATATATATATGTATATATATGTGTGTGCATGTGTGTGTGTGTATGTGTGTGTGTGTGAAAACAAGCCCGCAGACAAAATCGATAGCCTTCCT